>NW_007733229.1:89447-119310 GCF_000696425.1 Galeopterus variegatus
CCACGAGGAAATCCACTTTGTTTCTCCTACCTCTTGGGAAAGCACAGAAGAAAACTAATTCCTGATGCATATGACAGCCTTTCAATTATTAGAAGACAGCCTTCGTGACTTCCCAAGGGTGGGCTTCTCCAGATTCAACATAACTTTTTATCAACCTTTCCTTCTAAATTGAACTTTCTCGTATATCCTTGCTACTAATAGGGTTGAGTTTGTATGTACCATCTTACTGTTTATTTCCAGATTTCATTTATAAGATGTCTGATTTTCATCATGATCTAGTGGTTTTCCCTGCCCAGTCCTAATTTCTCACCTTTTTATATTTCATGATATTACCTTCCAGAAAGCCCAGTATGAAAATTTTAAGACAGTTGATAACATCCTTCCAAGACTCATCTAGAATGAACACAGAAAACACAGATTAAAAATATCAAGAATGATAAAGGTCTTATCATTACAAATCCCACATATTTAAAACCATCACTTTTTGACAAATATTTGAAAAACACACAACTTTTATAAAACATAAAAATTTATCAAAACAGACTAGAAATAGAAACTTAAAATTATTCTTTATCTATTAAATGAATTGATTCTTAATTGATGAAATGTAATTGACAACCTGCCAAAAGAGAAAATTTAAAAAAATAGCTTTATTGAAGAGCACTTCAGAGCATTTAAGAAATAAATGATAACAATGTTTCACAAAAGCATCCAGAGAATATTAAACAAGAAACACTTCCAAATTTATTCTTTGAGGCCAACACACCTATGGTAGATTTCACTGAGAGTCTTAATTCTCCAGATCTCGCTGGGTCCATGCCCATCATCAATTTCTCCCACGCAGACTCTAGGTTGGCCATGAGAGTTGGTTTGGCCTACAGGACAGCAGAGAACATACTGCAAGAATAGGCTTGAAAAAAGTGCCTATCTTTCTGGGTACCCAGGCACTGCCAAGAGAGCAAGCTGGACCAACACCGGTGGATGAGATGGGTGGAAGAGAACATTGCAGACTGGCCAGTTCCCAGTTCGCCCATGAGCTGACCATAGATGAATGAGTCTGCCTTCCTGAGATCTGCCAATTCCAGTCCAGATCAGCAGAATTTTCCAGACAACCCATAAACTCTTGAGATACACATAAATTCAATGATTATCACATGCCCCATCACTTAGCAGCACAACGTGGCTAGGGTCCTGTTGAAGACTTTGTTGAGTAACCAGCTGGGAGACACACCTTCACTGGTAGGGTGCTGCCCCACGGGGGTGTAGTAAATTCTTGAAATCAATGGATCCTGTTTGGTGCTGCCTTCTCCACACCTAAAATGAATAGGTCTAGGAACCAAGATACAATGAAAATTTTTGAAAAAATCTTGCTTGCGTTTCCCATGACCTTGGGCTCAGCTAGTTTGGAGGTCAATTTTCAGTTCTATTATTTACAAACCGTAAATAGATTTTGTTCCTTTTATGTCCATTGTTTATTTCCCTTAACTCTAGATACACCTTTGCAAAGTTTCCATTTATTATCATCTCCTAGATCACCCTGTGTAAAAGTTATGTAAGTTTTGTGCCAAGCCCTGACCAACGCAGTCATGAGAATGAAGATATTTAGAATGCAGGAAAAACAAGGCCTATGTCTACAAGAGATTTTGATATCTTTTGAATGACATTTGATTACCAGATAATACAAAGTAATTATTTCCAGATAGAATCACGTTCTATCCATGGCTGTTGAAGTTCTGCTGTTTTGTTTTCTGTTTTGCCGCTCACACAGAATCATTGCAACTGTGAACGTTATGAAGTTTCACCTAATATACTCTTGTTCATATTACTTGTGACATATATAATGTTTGTTTCTACTTCTTTTCCTGATTCCTTGATCATAAATGTACGCTTTACTTCAGAAATTGGCTTATGATGTTCTCTAAATTTCCGTTCTTTTAGAAAAATAACACTTGGGATGAAAAAACCATTTTATTTACTTCAGTGTCCCCAAGCACCTAACATTGCACCTAAAAATTAAACAAATGAATGAATTAATAAATGAAGTTTTTGATTCCCATAGTTCAAGTTCGTGTTTTTAAATTTTAATATATTGTGGTCCTTCAATCTTCTGGGCTTCCTTTCTTCTTTAATAAAGCACACGTGCACACACACACGCACGCACGTGTGCATGCACACACAGCTCTGCATAATCCCCTACATATTAGGTAAAATCCAATATAGACTATAGAGAGTCTCATGGTCATCTTTGATTCCAATTTATTTCTTTTGTTTTTTTAACAACTGAGTTGTTTAACTCCTTATTGCAACTCACGTTCTCTCTTTGTTACAAGTAAATCCAAACATAAGCTGTAATAACCACTGGTTTCATAATTTCCCACAAAATGAAAAACTTGAGGCTATTGCATGCTGCATACTTTTACTAAAATTTGTTGTAATAAACCAGGCTACTTCATAAGCACAACCATTAACTTGAAGGTGCTGATTGTGTGTCCTGTGCCTAAAGTTCCTTGGTCACTTCATAGTTTTTTTGGTGAACTTTATTCTTCAGGAAGCACAACTTTTCTTCTATTTTGGGTCCCTTCCCTCCCCACTGCTCTTCAAAGGTCACCTTTTCTTCTCTTAGGACAATCACCCACCTTCTGTCCAAACTGGCTACAGTCAATGAAAACTTCTATCATTTTATTATTCCAAGTAATTAGGAAGGAGGTGGCCACATAAAATTCCAAACTCAGAACTAGAAACGTTTTCAACAAAAAATCACCTTCCTGGTAGGAATCATAACATTATTCTAATGATCAAAATCAGCTAAAGTAAGTTTATGTTTTAAATAACTTTTTTTTTTTTCCTTTTTGTCTTTTTTCGTGTCCGGCAATGGATCACAACCCTCAGTGTCGCGCCCGTACTGGACCGGGACCGGCAACGGGATCGCAACCCTCGGTGTTGTGCCCACACCTCACTCAGCCAGTGAGTGGGAACCGGTCTGTATGTGGGATCCGAAGCCTCGGCGAGAGCACCACCACGCTCCCAAGCAGCGCACTGTAGCAGTGCGCCACTGGGCCGGCCCTAAATAACTTTTTTTGTGGCTATACAATCAGTTTAGAACATAGCTGTGGAAGGCATAATACCCTAAACTTCCTTACTGTCCTGTATTTCTGCGAAGGACCACAGGGGGTCATGACAAAGGTGTATTAGAGACCCACCCAGCCAAGTGTCAGAAACATGGAGCAGCAGAGGGAGCATTCCATGTCTGCAGGTGTGTTGAGGATGGGTGTGTGTGTGTGTGTTATATAAATACATGCATAAAAAATGATGACTCAAAATAGGCAGTATAGGATTTTCAAATGGGCCTGAGCAACTTTGGTGAGAAAGGAAAATCTGAACAACTCTTTAAGATGAAGGTGCTTCTTATAAAGAGGGTTACCAGGGTTCTTTAAATCAAGTATCTGCAAGTTCCTTCCTCTGTCTTGGTAAGGCTACAGACAATCCTTTGTCTTTTACTTAAAGCTCTTGCATGCCACAGATCTCTGTTCCAAATTTCCATCTCATGCCCAGCCAACTCATCTTCCAATAGCTTCTAATTATTCCCAAATGTTTTTGCCAGAGTAAATTCCTCAACTTCCTCCCTCTGTAAACAACACCTAAATAAAATCTACATTTTTCTATTTGGCCAATGTCAAACAAATCTTCATGAGAAAACAAGTGAACATGTCAGAGATTGTTTCTCTTACTAATTTCTCCCATATTTCACTGTTTCCCTTTTTCCTTTTGCCATGGTGGCACTCCATTCCCAATATGTGGTACCCCTAAATATTTGCTTTTTTCTCCTCTTCTTTTTTCTGATGTACTTGTGACTTCCATTCAGAAAATATTCATCCCCATTATTACCCTAGAATCTTAATTTCAATAACGCTACAACCCATAAAATATTTCCTGACTAAGCAAAGACATGCATTTTGCTGTAATACATTCCAGGATGAATTCCAACTAATGACGGGAGGTTGAGACATCTTAGAAAACGATGTAAGCATATATGCACATATACTTGCAGCTGCTTATGTATTTGCCAATGTTCTTTGCACAAAATTTTTACTTTACCATGCTCCTATGCAACCTGCAACTAAAAATTGCTAGGTAATGCAAGCCGCCAATATATAATAGAGATTTGGAATTGTACCATGAAATTTATTTTCTATCAAAAAATGAGAATAGCCACAGTGCTTGAGGTTTTAATTTAGTTCATTAAAACATTAACTTTGTTAGAGAATTGATATAAAACCCTAAATGTGTGAATTGGAGAGAATATTGAAAAAGTTATTGTAAGCATTATTATAAATATATGTATACCATTAGAACATATTCTTATATATAATAAATATTTTTATCAGCCTGCCACTTCACTATAATAATGATGTAATTATAATTTTATCAATGTATTAGTCATTCTGACATATGGATAACAATATCAATTACAACTTAATCAGAATAGAGTCAGTGCTAACATCCCTCATGTGCTTCCTGTAGTTTTTATTGCTTAAGTTTTGTCTTGTGCTTGAGTTTTCAAGAAAGCCTGTACATCTCACTAGTATGAAACCTAAATCGCCTCCTGCTATGAATCTTGATACAGCTCTCCTGGATTGTGCCTGTGGCCAAGTCAGAGTAAAGCCCTCTTCCTTTTATTTTAAGAAGGTTTCATGACTCATTCTAATAAACAATGTTTAATTAGAAAAGATTAAACATTACCTATGGAATAAAATTATTAACTCTAATTTGTAATTAAAATATACCTTCATAATGATGCGGGGCAGCACGCAACTGTACACTCTGTGCATTTTTCCACGAAACATTTCCCCATAAAACAGATAAAGAACTGCATGTGTGTCTTATTTTGCAGTGTTTATAAACTGAGATCAATACACAGAACATACAATTACTTCTTTTTAAGAAGGGTTTTAAGTTGAAATAAACAANATCAATACACAGAACATACAATTACTTCTTTTTAAGAAGGGTTTTAAGTTGAAATAAACAACCTATACACAAGTTCTTTCCTATGTCCTGATTGTTCTAAAGCTGCCTGCGTTTATTTCTTTATGGTTTTTCAGAACAAAAATATACATGTGATATTTCTGAGCTATGTGCAGCATCTCAGTTCTCTAGTGTGTTTTTAAACAAGCTTCCATGTTTCAGCTTCCTCCTTCTCAGTAATAACTAGCCCCACTCAGAGATGCAGCTTGTACGAAGCATAGACTAAACTCTTCAGCCAGGGACAATTTAGTTTAAAACTCAGTTTACTAATCAAAAAAAAAAAAAAAATCATCCTCCTCCACACTCCAACTGTACACTCTGTGCATTTTTCCACGAAACATTTCCCCATAAAACAGATAAAGAACTGCATGTGTGTCTTATTTTGCAGTGTTTATAAACTGAGATCAATACACAGAACATACAATTACTTCTTTTTAAGAAGGGTTTTAAGTTGAAATAAACAAACAACCTATACACAAGTTCTTTCCTATGTCCTGATTGTTCTAAAGCTGCCTGCGTTTATTTCTATATGGTTTTTCAGAACAAAAATATACATGTGATATTTCTGAGCTATGTGCAGCATCTCACTTCTCTAGTGTGTTTTTAAACAAGCTTCCATGTTTCAGCTTCCTCCTTCTCAGTAATAACTAGCCCCACTCAGAGATGCAGCTTGTACGAAGCATAGACTAAACTCTTCAGCCAGGGACATTTTAGTTTAAAACTCAGTTTACTAATCAAAAAAAAAAAAAAATCATCCTCCTCCACACTCTTCACAAAACTTCTACTGTACTGACCTTTGTTCTCTAAACAGTGTATCACAAATAATGTTCCATGCATTCAGTATTTCCTGATAGCATTTAAAATGGTTGTATCACGTTCTACTACATGATGTATCTATTTAACACTTCCCTAATATCAAATCTGCCCTTGAATTTTCGAAGATGATGATGTGAAATTTATTTAGATGAATAATTGGAATTTTAAAAATAAGCCTTTTTGAAATGGTTGTATCACGTTCTACTACATGATGTATCTATTTAACACTTCCCTAATATCAAATCCGCCCTTGAATTTTCGAAGATGATGATGTGAAATTTATTTAGATGAATAATTGGAATTTTAAAAATAAGCCTTTTTGTGTGTAGTTGCTACCTTATGTTATCCTTAGAGCTTCCATGAGCTTATTTCAATGTCTGTTTCTACTTTATATCATCATGAACTTCAAAAATGCATTATATCCAAAAACGTTTTTTGGTTGATGTGTTAATTTGTATCTCTGCTGTTTCATGAAACAACTCACAGCTATGTTTTATGGCTATGTAGAGCTACTCAGGTATCCTAATGCCATGCTGTTGATAGCCTAGTCATTAGTCACACCCAAACTCATGCATATGCAGACAGTATACACAGAGTGCTCACTGTATGACCAGTCCTGTGCCAGGTGTAAGTTAAAGGATAATGTATGAGAGTCTTTGGAATTAAGGATAAAAATAGCAAAAACAGTGCAATAATAATGACCATAGCTAACATTACATAATACTCACTACATATCAGAAACCATTCTATACACTTTTCATAAATTCATTATTTCTTTCTCATAGCAACCTATAAGGCTGTACTTTTTCTTCTCATTCTGCATGAAGAAAACCGAAACACAAAAAATGTAATTTTCCTGAGATTATACACACTTGTAAGTGAAGGAGCCAGGACTGGATCTCAGGTAGTTTGGCTCTAGGTCTGGACTCAGACTTTATCACCTGATTGAGAAGACCAGCAGCATATTCAAGAAAAATTGAACAGGATAGGTCACTATCAAGTGCTTAATTGCTGGACAAAAATAATTAGTACGTTAGCTACTGTATAATGAAGTGTTAGTTGTGAGGCATGGAAGAAGGAATTTGAAGCAATTGAGATCTTCTCAGACAAAGGAGATTAAGGAAAGCTTCACAAGGAGTGTGTCAATATGGAGAATTGCCAACACCTTCTTCAGAGTGGGGCAGAAGGACAAGGACAAATATCATCTTCATATCACCAATATCGGTTCTATATTTTTACACTGTCAATGAACGTTTTATACTGTCTATGAGTATCCAGTATGGTTGTTGATATTATCAATTTAGCAGGAAAAAAATGTTAAAAATTTTGCAATATTTTGCATATTTTTACAGATGTAGATTTGAGATCCTAATGTTTCCCTAGATCTTGCATCCACAAAGGATATGTGTTTTCTTCCATGTTACGACTTTAAGTCACTTTGCAAGAATAAGTTTTTATCAAAACTTACTTTGGTTAAGACTTGCCAGTAATGGGAAAATATTACATAATAATAGGTATGTCAGTGTTCACGCATTTCATTTGTACAATGTGCTTTTTAGAAAACTTTGACAGACTGAGGATTCTATTTTTAAAAATTAGTCTAATTCAAAATTTAGCTCATTTTTAATTATCATTAACTGTAACCATTTAAAAAAGAAAAACAAATAGATGAACAACAAAACCTTGTGTCTAATGTATCCAGCCATATGACTGTAGGTTATTATGACCCTGGATCTTCTAGGCAAATCTGCTAGTATCATTAATTTTTGGAAAATGTTATAACTACAATTCATTTTTGCTAGGAAAAAAATCCAAGTCATATAGGAGTGTACAAGTATAGCAGATGAATTTTCACTTTAGCAAATTTTGAATAACTGTGAGAAAACTAGCAACTATGATTTTAAAAGTCTGGCAAAAGGCATCAGCTTTAATTTTACCACAAGTTCAGATTTACGCTTTCTGACAGAAATGAGGGAGAATCATGTTTTGTGACAGACACGCATAAAACACATTCAAACCTGGCGTAGCTAAGGTGAGTCCTGACTAAACTCAGTGCATTCTCCTACCCACTCCATTCTAAGGAGAGGCTCCTTAACCACACTTTAATCCGTTTGTAGTGATATCCTCACACAGACTCACCTAAGGGCTTTCTCTCTGAATTTTTCAAAACATCTAAGATTGAGTTATTTTTCATTTTAATACGATAGTTAAAGAGTAAATAGAATTTTTTCCATTGTTAATTTATGAACTTTCCTTATGTTTCCATTATCATCTATCTTATTTCATTAATATTTTGTGACAAAGAACATAGTATCAGGTTGGTTAAAGCACCTAAAATGGACCTGAGAGGCCCCTCAGCCTGAAATTCGGGCACACTTAGTGAGGAACACCTTGAACTTCTGCTGAACTTTTGCACTCAGCCCCATTACACTTGTACTCAGCCACTACTTTTGCACTCAGACCCATTATTTTTGCACTCAGCCCCATTACTTTTGCACCCAGCCCCATTACATTTGCATTCAACCAATCACAGCAGCCAGGCTTCAGCCAATCACAGGCTACCAAATGACCACATCATGCCCAAATAAGGCAAGCTCCCATGTTGTAACCAATCAGGTTGTTACTGTATGTAATTTCCTTTACCCTGGCTATAAATATGACCTGCACATGTGGTGGGGTGGAGCATTCTGAACCATTTTGGTCCAGACAGCTGCCCAATTCTAGAATTGTTGACTGAGTTCTCAAATGTTTTTGTTTTTTATCTCAACCAGTTGTTCATTTGCATGGCTAGACATTTCATATTTGTCATGTTTATCTTTCTTAGTGCCATGGGTTTGTTCTAAATGCTAATGTAGTACATTTTCCAGGTCAACTAGGGTAAGCTGAAGCCCTCTGTCTTTTTTGTATAGAAAGGAAAATGTCTCACTTTCAGACACTGATCATAATTTCACAAATGTGAAATATCCTACTTGCCTTTTCACCTTTTCTACACATGCATATATTGACTAGATTTTGATTTAAGAACTTTGTTATGATAATTAAGCATGAATCATTGCTTTTCCTATTGTTATAGATGTAATTTTTGTTAGGCTTCTTTCTTGACAAGATAAAGCTGTTAATCTAAGTTTTGGCAGATGAGTAAAACTCCTGTGATGATTCCAGCTGGAAGAGAAAAGGGAGGAGAAGTATAATGTCTATTTGGCTTTCATATTTGGACTGATAAAATTTCAAAGCCATGATGACCAGAAATATTGTAGTTTGAAAATGTAGAAAATCCACAAGGTTTGTAAATACTCTGGTGATAATATTCCAAGTTTTTAGTGCCCAGATAACAGTTCATCAATAGAATTTCACAATCCTGCCAATTGGTCAATATACCATCACCACTACCCCTCTGCTGGCAGTGAGTCTATTTCCTGAAATGTGCAATGGGGTAAGACTTCTTTTGCTCAGCCCACGATGATGCTTCTTGCCAGAGAGCAAAGCAGTTCCTCCAGCTGAACCACAGAATGACTGAGTAGAGACTTGAAGTCATAGCTCCAATTGTCCTGCAGAAGAATGAAATTATCTTTTGCTTCCCTTTTTCTCCTTTAGCCCTGATTTTAATTCTACCACCCCTTGCTTCTATTGACTCCCCATTTTGAAGGAAGAAATTTGTTCTTTCAAGATATATTAAGGGAATATTAATTTCATCCAGTTGTATTTTTTTATAAAGATCTCAACTAAAATGTCAGAGGCAATTAACCTATTTCATTTTAAAGAAATCTAAAAAGTATTGTATGAAAAATCATAGATAATTTTATCCTGATAATACATGATAATTCAGGATGATACTTAAGTCCCACAAATATAAAAGGTCAATTATTAGAAAGAGCAGCATGATTCCTGAAGCAAAGTTAAGTATTTTGCCTATGGCTACTAAGCATATTTTTCTGATCAAGGTCAATTATGATGACACAGAAAGCCAGATTGTCTGTTTTAATTGAGCGTCCCATGCTTTAATACCTGGAGGGTTAGATTATGCAGGTTTTTATGCTTTTATCCACTGGACAGGGAGATTCCATCTGCTGGAAATCATCTCTTTTGTTCAAGTCAAAGTCATCTGAGGGCTGGGGAGGATGTGTGGAACTGGAGCCTTGTATCCATCCTGAACGCAGAAGTCTCCCCTTTCTTTCTGTGAGACCAACACCAAGCAGATCTGAGTCAAAGACTTGTGATGTGGGCATTACCAAGTCCTCATGAAGACATGAAATAGGAGAAAAGACGATGCAATGGCTAGTACAGCAGAACGGATTGTGAGCAGAGAACATATGTCATCCAGCATACGGGAATCTGATCTCAGCTTTAACATGTTGAGGTGTCAGTTTACTTAAATTGTCTTATCTGTAAGTTAGGGGAAAAATCAGTCAAAGACTTGTGATGTGGGCATTACCAAGTCCTCATGAAGACATGAAATAGGAGAAAAGGCGATGCAATGGCTAGTACAGCAGAACGGATTGTGAGCAGAGAACATATGTCATCCAGCATATGGGAATCTGATCTCAGCTTTAACATGTTGAGGTGTCAGTTTACTTAAATTGTCTTATCTGTAAGTTAGGGGAAAAATCCATTTCTCAGTTATTTTCTTTTTCATTTTTTTCTAAGTGGTCAGGATGATTTGATAACATTGCATATGCAAAAACCCAGTGGGTTGAATAGTGTCCACCCAAAAATTCATGTCCATTTAGAACCTCAGAAAGTGGCCTTATTTAGAAATAGGGTATTTGCAGATGTAATTAAGGTAAAGATCAGGATGAGATCACACTGAATTAGGCTGAGACTTAAATCCAGTAAAAGTATCCTAGTAAGAGACATCAAAGGACACAAAGATTCAGAGAGAAAGCCATATGAAGATGAAGGCCGAGGTTGGAGTTATGCTGTCAGAAGCCAAGGAACACCTGCTTCCATCAGAAGCCGGGAGGGCAAGATGGATCCTCCTCCAGAGCCTTTGGAGGGAACATGGTTCTGCAAGCACCCTGATTTCAGACTTCTAGCCCCCAGAACTGTGAGAAAATAAATTTCTGTTGTTTGAAGCCACCAAGTTTGTGGCAATTTGTTACAGCAGCCCTAGGAAACTATTACAATAAAAATGTACCATTTAATATGTGGTAGTTTAATAAAATACTGCTTTTACTAATGTGAATCTCATTAAGATTTTTTACTATGTTTTGTCAAGAATGACAAAAGTGAACAGAAGGCCAATGCAGAGCTTTCTTGGATTTGAAAAATTTACAGCATCAACAGGAGAGAACATTCCTAAATTACCTATTGTCTGAATCGACTGTACTTCTTTCAAAGATTTTAACATTCTTCATTACCTCCATTCTTTTGTTTTCCTGCTGATGTTACTTCTTCCATTGCTGGCAGTTCTTTTTCACCATGAGTGGTGCTCACCACAACAAACTGGACTAGGCTGACTCAATCGCTATAAAAGAAGATAATATAGCATCACAGAATTTATAGCCAAAAGACACTTTGGGTCATCCAGTTTGATGAAAATTTTTGCCTCTTTTTAACACCCCCCCAAAATTTTGGAAAACTATGTATTCCTTCACACCTTGTTGCAACTACAAGTTGCAACTACAAAGTTTTTGTCATAAATTGAAGTAGTTGTAAAGAGTAATTTCCAGATCAGCAAATATTGGAGTTTTAAAAATAAAATGCTGAACGATTAGGCACGTGTTTTTAAATTTACCTAATAAAATCTAAATATCATAATGATTTTATATCTTGGATCCTCCATTGAAAAATATACATAAACAAGCTCAAATAACAGTTGCCAATTTTACATCATTTTTCTTTCTCCTTGAATGTAAATTTATTCCATTTCTCCCACAGAATTTTATGTTAATATAAATGTTTTATGCTTGAAAATGCTTTATTTATTACCATATTATTTGCTACAATAAAAATATAGATACAAATGTCTATAACTAAAAGACTAAGGGTTAGAAAATTATTTGGTATTGATTTTTCAACACAATTGTTTTTTGATACAAAATAAATCAAATAACACCCACACTGTAGTCAAAAAACAAATACATTGATACAGAAATAATCAAATGACATAAACATAAATGTAATATAAATACCAGAACTGATCGAACAGTGTAAGTGTTAATGTATGGGGACTTCTGGAACTGAGCTGGTCTGTGACCCCGCAAAGATGTCTCCAATAGCAGCATGGTGCTTGCTCCAGCCAATGACAATTCCTGGAGGCGGCTTCAGCTGAGGTCAGTTGGGCAAAGGAGCACCACACTCCTCAAGGGTAACCCTGACAGTGTGGCACAGCATCGCAACCTACAGCAACTTCACAAATTAATGCATGAATGCATTTAGACCAGTAATCAACATACCACATTTAATAAATTAAGAAATTATTAACATCACTAATACGCACTGTGTTTTGATACTATACACTCCAAAACCATACCGCCATTTCTGCTATAACCAAGTGTATTTGTAGACAGAAAAAAATTCTAGTTGAAGTCTCATAGGGGAGGGAGATCACCTTACCAAAAAGAATCAGGTCTTAGAAAAGAGGTCGTGAAATCCAGAAAACCCCTCTGTCCCTTGTTGTTAGTTATTATTTAACCTCTGGCAATATGACATGAAAACAATGTGAAATGTTTTGTTATTATTTTAACCAAGTTAACACATTGTTTACATTTCTAGACTGAATAAAATATTTTATTGAAGTACTAAATAAGACAAGCACTAGTAAGGTCTAAAGAGGAAAATATTGGGCACTTAAAAAAGAAAAAAACCTAAAGAATAATCAAGGTAATATTTTTATCCTCTGGAAAAATAAAAATCCACTTCTTAGCTTTTACTACTTGTTAACATATCAGGGAAATTGCATCTTTTCCGTAGTAGACATTTTTATTACTTTTGAATTCAAGAGTATAATTAAGACCACATCACTTACCTAGAGAAAGCACTTTTGTGTCTCTTACTCCCTCTCTGTTCTGCACACTCCACCCCACCCCCTTCTCTCCTGGCCCTCACCACAAACTTATATGCTTTAAGTCAAAGTATATGAGTTTCTAGCAAAAAATTAACGTCTTTCCAAATTATACTTAAGCGTCTCTGATGTTCATTTAAAAAAACATGAAAATAGCAAACTCTTGAATGAGTGTATATGTGCTAGCAAATGTATTTCGTGTTAGAATTATTTTCCTTGAATTACATAAAATCTTTCTTCAAAAATGAGTTAAAGATGTTGAAATCCGCTATTGTTTGTTAAATGTTTTTGCATAAATCTGCCTCTTACTGACAGCAAATTACTCTGAGAAGATAAATATAGGACTTAAATTATTGAACTGTTGCTTGTGTTCAGTAAATAACATATCTTATTTGAAACATAACCATATTTTTGAACGGATAGTTTATACTATAAATGCTACTGAGTAAAAAATATCTAAACTAAAAGTTATTTTCAGCTATTGCCTAAGAATGAGTCTATAGTATATTAAAACAATACAAAAACTATGTTAAAGTAATAACTACATAAAATTTCCTTTAGAAGGAAAAGATATGAATACTAACAGAGATAGTTGTTAAGAAATATTTAAGCACTTATAAAGAAATTAAATATACTTCTAAATTCTACCTATAAGTTTAAAGTTTACTTTTAGCAGAAATTATAAAACTCAATGTAACTTGAAATTTCTGATTTAAAATATACAAAATATCTAGAAATGAAAAGCATGAGTTAGTATTTTCTAAACATTTGAAAGCCAATATATCATTTCTGTATTTTAAGAGACAAAAACCTTTTTTTTACATTTTACTACATGCAAGTATATCGAGTCCACTTTTTATTGTAATTTTAAAATAAATTTTACAATACGGGCCTTAGTTATAGCATTTAAAATACAACTATCTTCCTTTTCAAAAAAAAAAAAAGTATATCGAGTCCACTTTTTATTGTAATTTTAAAATAAATTTTACAATACGGGCCTTAGTTATAGCATTTAAAATACAACTATCTTCCTTTTCAAAAAAAAAAAAATTTAAATGAAAACTGCTTCATATCCTTCTCTACCAAAATCATTCTAAGTCCTGAAAAAGGATTAAAAGAGTAAAGACAATCTTACTAATTTGTTCACAAATATATACATATTAGTAAACTAAATCAGATTCTCCTGAATAATTAATGGAATTGTATTAACTGATATTTCCCAAAGGCTTATTGGTAGATTTTAAAGTTACTCCTCTTCCCAGATTCCAAATTTTGGATCAGAGAGATCAGTTAAACACAGGCAGTCTGGTTTCTCTACCTCGCACTACTAAAGGACCTACTGTCAACAGGCAGGAAAGTCCCACTGTGCCAGGTTGGATCATTGTTACTGTATCCATCAGAGTTTACTGCCTCCTTTTCCATGTGATCTTGCAGTGCAGTAGAGCAGTTTTGAGTGCATGTGCCTGTCCTGCTGATGCTGGGTTTGGTCATGCCAATAGCTTTAGCTGATGGGATGGGGTGTATGGGTAAATCTTTAAACTTGAACACTGGTCTATTAAGCCATCTTGTACTCAAACTGCCATGAAAAGAAAATGCTCCAACCAGTCAATGGTCTTTAGAGGACAAGAAGATACATGCACCATCTTGGAACTAAACTTGCATTCTGGAGCCTGTGATCCAAATTCTGGACTAGGGTTTAGTCAGTTGAGTTGTAACTGACCTGCAGTCCCATGAGTAAAAAATACATGCTGTTTGTTTTATGCTATTGTGTCTTTTCTAACAGCAATATTCCCACAATAACAATGATTAAAACATCTATACTAGGTCATTTTTAATTTCGAGGAAATTACTGTGAGCATTCAGTTTTTCTCAAATGGTGAGGAACCCTTATTCTTGACATACAGTCATTTCTAGTCAGTTCTCAAGCACAATGTTCCTATATGCTTTGTTTGTCTTTACGTATGTTTTTGCTTTCTGTAGGAATCAATAATTGACAGTCACAGATTTGAGAGAAAAAGTTATTTAGATGTCTCTTCCAAAAAATTTAGCAATAGATAATTTATCTGGGACATTTCTATGAAGGGTCTTGATCAGCTCAAATGTTCTGCTTCTGCATATAACATTTAATTGGTTAAGAGTGTGTGTGCATTTGTTTGGGGATGAGGACATATGTCATGTGCTCAAGAGCATGAGTTTTAAAATCATTCAAAAGTGGCTTTAAATTACTGCCCTGTCCTGCCTCAGCCTGAGTCTCCACATCATTAAAATTGGAATACTAAATAGTTAACCTTGTTTAGAGCTTGCTACTAATAACACCAAGGTCTAGAGTTCAGATCACCTTACCAGCCAGTCACCAAATACACACACACACACACACACACAGAGAGTTAACCTAATTCTTATGATTGATGTAAGGATTAAGTAAGAGAATGCTAGTAAATCACTTTTTGCACCTCTGATCTGTTAAAAACACTGATTTAATGGAAGCATTACTCTAGGAATTATGATTAATTTAACAGAATTTTTAATATGCCACTAACTATAATGAAGTAATTTTTATGAACTAGTCTACCATTGCCAACAAACACAAAACTAGACTACATATATGAAGCAACTACTTTTAGGCATTGGAATAGTACTCAGCAGTATAAAAGGATACACTCTGACATATACCACAGCATTGATGAGCCTGAAAAGCATGAGGCCAAGTGAAAGAAGTCGGACACAAAAGAGTCCATTCTATATGATTCAATTTATGTGAAGCTCTAAAACATGCAAGGCTAATGATAGTCAGAACTAAGTCAGTGGTTGCCTGGGGGTGGGGTGAGCGTAGGTTGGTTGACTGCAAAGGGGCAGGTCAGAATATTCTATAGTGATAGAAACGGTCTGTATCTAATTCGGGGTGCTCACTGCATTTGTCAAAACTCAGCAGCCTGTACATGTAAAACATGTGCTTAATTATAGACTATGCTTCAGTAATCTCTATTTTAAAATAATGTGTGACAGACACACATCTCCAGATCTCATTTTTTGAATGAAATACATTTCAAAATATAGTTTGCAGACCACTGGAAAGCCTGAAAATGTACGTTAAAATATGGGTCAGTTCCCAGGTCATTGCAGTTTAGCTCCAGAATCCTATAGATGCTGATTTTTATTGGTGACAATCAGGCATAACTGGTCCTGTGTCAGTTATCAGGTGAGGCAGCAAAGTCCCCAAATCATCCCTCTCTCAATCTCCGCTTTCCCACATTGCACTCGTAGACTCTTCCTGCCCTATGGCTGTGCGACCCTCATTTTTTTGCGGTATCCAGCCCACCCTGAGCCACTGTGCCAGCCTAGGCTTGGCACATCTTGGACTTTGCCTCTGCAGGTCACGCAAAGAAACTCTAAATGGGAAAACCCAGGCTGGTGGTATTCTCAGCCTATCATCGCTATTGAAGTCTGGAAGCCAATGGACTTGATGAAGCTACTGAGAACTGGCACACAACACTCCAACTCAAAATCCATCATTAGACCCATTCCTTGAACACATCTAATAAATTGCGTCCCAGATCAATCCTTCCATACAGTGCAAGTTCTGACTGAGATTCTGGTGTATTTATGGAAGATACAGCCACAGATTTAGGACTTTTTTAAAAAGAGTATGACATTTAAAGAACTATACTACAGGAAATAAAGAGGGGAGTCCTCCCTGACCAGCCTTTGAAAAACATCCAGTTCCTTAACACATCAAAACCGCAGCCTCTCTTTCACACTTGCGTACAGCACAGGATCTCTTCCGAGGTTTACCTGAGACCACCGTAGAGAAAAGAGTCTCATGACATTCAAGACAGGGAGACGTCAGGACCCACAGAGGGGAGGGAAAGGTGGGCCCTGTGGACAGAAGTGAATTTCAAAACGGCTACTTGCACTATGAGCTGAGCAACGTAACATGTATCTTATAAAACATTAAGGATCGATTGTTTGCTTGAGATTGAATTTTTCATTTTTAACTAATAACCTGCAGCATTGTCCTATTATGGAGAGGCTGATTTTATAAATACTGATTGAACAAAAAGTTCTTGTAAAATTCCTGGTTTATTAACTCTTCTTCCTAAATCGGGCAATTCCCAAAAGTCTATAATGAAGCAAAACTTTTGTCTCCCTCCTCCTACAGCTTATCAGTGAAGACCCACTGATAGCTCACAGGGCAGAGACTTTGTCAGCTGAAATACTAACAATGCTTGGGCATCAACACTGGGACAGAAGCATGAATACAAGTGAACTTTCATCTACATCCCAAGGGTGTTGTGTTAACATTTCTAGTGCCCTAATCAAGGGCCCTCCAGAAGCGGTTACTCAGCAAGTCAAATGCCATGCAAATCCGTACCACGGGGTATGTTAAAAAGCACAAGAGATGTCAGAAATAATTATTCACTGACAAAATAAATGATGCTCAATGTAGTGTTTGGTGAAAATGACTTTATAAGCATCTGGCATCCCAGGAGCCTGCCCTTAGTGCTGTCTAGAACCTCCTTAGTTCTACTGGTTTCTTATGAACTGGGGACTCTGCCACCTCAAGGGACATCCTCAGTGGGCTGGTCCTCCCCAAAGTACTATCCGGTGTCCACATAACTGGATTGAAAGCCTGAGGGCAGAGAATGGAGCCAGGAGAGCATGTGGTTTAACTGCTTTTGTGCCTACGTATGAAAATATGTACATGTGTCAGAATTTTATACATGATTTTATTGTAACAAAAGACTTAGTGGCAAGGGGTGGGGACATGTATTTATATATACTTACATTCTTAGCTATATTTAGATATTTATATATTTTGACTATATATATTTATTTACATTCTTCCACCCCGTTCTAAATGCCGAACTTTTAGGTCAATTTGAAAAGTGGGAATGTGGCCCTTAGTCTCTTATTTTAAAGGCATGTGCTGGCCCTCAGTTCCAATTTCTTTGGCCCGTCATAAGACAATATAGTACAGCCCCCGTACAGTTAAGAACAATATAGATGCAAAGTGAGGGGTAGGACATCTTGTGCAGGAGGAAATACTGGTTTCCTTTTGCAGACAAGGAAAGTGAAGTTATGTTAGAGAACGTGCATAGCTGTAGTCAGATAACCATCTGCTGAAGCAGAAGGAATCAGGGTTGAAGCACCAGCAACACCTGGTCTGCAGGTAAGGAGCCCTCTGCCCCCACCTGCCTCATATCACAATATCTGGGTGACCAGAGAAGCTCCTGTTGGAACCTTCGATGCATTTGAGGTTCTGGAATAGAAGCCACAGGGTAGGGATGATATCTTTGTTAGTGATTTCATCAAAGCTGGCTGGAGATGGTGAAGGGCACTGATCCTAAGCAGAAGCACGAAACAGCATTGGCCATTTCCAAGGGCACATCATTTATGAGACAGACACGTTTAAGCAGAGGAAAGCCTATGCTTCATCTCTTCCACTCTCTTTTGTGAAAGAGTGTCATAAACATTTAAACATAAGAGGCAATTACGCGGTAAGAGTCATTTTCCTAAGCAGGTGTATATATTTTCTGCTTATTGAAGTCGGGAGCAGTAAAAAGAGTTGAATGTAGCTGAGAGGGGATAACCCTGGTGGATATGAGATGACGCGCTGTGTATATTTTTCAGTGTGGATAAACTGTTGGTGGTTCAATGATTTTTGAAAACGATTTACAAAAGTGCTGTAGGGGATGGATAAGTAAATGTTGATTGATTCACTGAAGGAAGCTGGCTCCAGCTGCAGTAAATGTCTGGAAAGGTGCACTCTGCAGCGCCACACCTAATTTGCTGCTCCTGAGGCAAGCTGTTTCAATTCAGCATTTCTCGGATTCCTGCTTATATGGATTTCACCTCATTTGTTAGTGAGGTTTAAGCTGGCTGAAACACAACCCACATAAGATCAAGGTGATGTTGGCCAGGGGGTGGAAAAAAATTTGATAAAGAGGTCAAGTGAACAACAGCCATAAAAGCTGGATGTGTTCAGCCTGAGATGCTATGAGTTGCAAATTTATAGCCATTATTGCTCTCTGAAATCCACGGTAGTGTTGACAGGCATAAAAGCCTGAGTGTCTCTGCTGGAACAGTTTCTTCAAGGATCAAGGTCTTATTCACCCTGTTGATCCGTGAATAAACATTTTAATAGTGCAGTATTCTACTTTCATTTTATTAAGAGAAGATCACAAAGGTCAAACTTTGGCATCCTAGTCAGCAGAATCAAATTCCTTCTCACTAACATACTGTATCCTTATCGATGGTTGTGATCAGATTTTAGATAGTTTATTCAAATCTTACTCACTTTCTCAAAAGAGACCCCAAATTGTCCAAGAAAAATGTCACTTCAAAGAATGTGACTAACCTGGACTATAGGATCTCATAAATTCAACTTGAAATGAAAACTTGTATTGAAAAATACATTTCAGTAATAAATGTATTTCAGGAATAAATAAACATTAGCTTTAAAAAGGAATGAAATTGTGACACAGGCTACCTACCACAGAGATGAACCTAGAGGACATTAAGCTGTGAAATGAGCCCATCGCAAAAGAACAAATAACTGTCTGGTTCAATTTAAATGAAGTACCCAGAGCTGTAATGTTTACAGACAAAGTAGAACTGGGGTCACCAGGGTCTGAGGGGAGGAGGCAGCGGGGAATTCTTGTCCAGTGGGTGCAGAGTTTCAGTTCGTGATGACAAAAAGACTCTGTGAATGGATGGGGTGGTGGCTGCACACCATGGGAACACACTTACTGCCTCTGAACTGTCTGCTTAAAAGTGTTTAATCAATTCTATGTTATGCATATTTACCACAATGAAAGTATGAGTGTGTATATTTTTATATATGACGCATTGTAGACATCCCTTATGACATGTAAAGCAAAGATTCAACAAGTAGGTAAAGAAGAGGACATAATATGGGTAAAGTACATAACTAGAGCTTTGTGTCATCTTCAGGATACTTCTGTCCCTTCCCAAGTCCCAAGATAGGATTAGGATCAGGAAGGACAGTGGAAACGTTGGGGAGTTCACCACGGCCTCACAGGTGTAATCACCGTACATGGGGGGGTGGGGGGGGCGTGTTTTATTTAAAATAGCAGGAACCCATCAGATGTAAAGCAAAGTCGATTTCGGAGGCTCAGTACATATATGAATGTTGTGAGTAGTGAGGGTTAAATGTGCTGAGAGCTTTCTCAGGGCGAGTGGCCACTGCCTATGCTGTGTGCCCACTTTATCCTGTGACCTTTTATTGTTCCTGCAGACACCAACCATCAGAGACTACGTGTTCCAGCTCCCAGGGGCCAGGGAGTTCTGGAAGCTGAACATGGGTAAGTTTCAAGGATGTTAATTCTTTGATGTCACTGACTTTATAAAGCACATTAAACTAATAAGTCACCTAATAAAAAATAGCCCCGAGAATCATCAACGGATACAAGAAAAAAGGAAGAAGAATGGAGGAGAAGTGAGTACAATGGGAAGGCTCAGGAGAAAGGAGAAAAACAGAAAAGCAGTTTAAAGCTGGGATGCAGAGGTTGCAGCATGGACAGAAAAGGATCAGAAACAGAGACCTGAAGAGGGCACTGTGATCCTTAAGCCTCTGCAGTTCACCTACTCAGAGGTAGGCCGGCATAGCTAGACTATGACACGGTCAAGAACCTGAGGATAATTGTTGACAAAGGTGGTGGACCACACACAGAGGGACAGCTAGGACAGCACTTCACCACCACGCTGGATCAACAGACTGTCACCAGCAGCCAGCATAAAAAGGTGAGGATCCAACGAGACTCCCTTTCGACAGTCCTTAGAGGCATAAAATTGTAAAACATCTGTCCTCAGATGTGCATTTTTACCTTCTGAGAGCAGTAAATATTTAGAGTTGTTTTCTACTTTTCATTTAAAGAACCTCACATCTGGGCCGGCCCGGTGGCGCATGCTGTAGTGCGCCGCTTGGGAAGCGCGGCGGCGCTCCCACCAAGGGTTCGGATCCCACATACAGACCGGTTCCCGCTCACTGGCTGAGCGAGGCGCGGGAGCAACACCGAGGGTTGCGATCCCGTTGCTGGTCCCGGTCTGGTACGGGGGCGACACTGAGGGTTGCGATCCGTTGCCGGACACAGAAAAAGACAAAAAATAAAAAAATAAAAAATAAAGAACCTCACATCTAAAGCACCTTAAGATGATTGAAGGTGGAGCTCACGTCTCTTGGTCCCCAGGGGAGATGAAGACCACATCCACCCAAGTGTCTTAGGGAACAGAAAGGAGAGACTCAAACGTGTGGCTCTGTTGGACACAGGCTCCCATGTGTCCATGCCACCCAATCCTATGGAAGCCCAAATTCAACTGATGGAGTTGAGCGAGTTCTCAGGGGGGAGATGGGTGGGTCACGTGGCTGCTGCTTCTGCCTCTGGACGTGCAGCAGGAACTGAAGTGCCACATGTTTGCTCTTCATATTACCTGAGTGTCATCTTCCCATCAGGAGGGACACAGCTAGAGAAGTGCTGTCGGGACAAGCGCCTGAGTCATCTGCTGCTAGTGGATGGGCCAGGATTCAGTGCAAGGTCCAGAGTTCTCACTGTTGGTTGGGAGATCACAAGCCTCTGCCTCAGTGGCTCTGACTGTAGGATTATCACACCTTTGCCAGCAGGGGGAACCCACATACAGGTCAGGGGCTTGGTCACTGTGCGGGTGGATTTGCAGACTTTAGTCTCTCCAGTCTTCAACTAAGCATGGCTGTCTCTTTGCCACCCCCATCCCCACCCCAGACCACCAACACCACCACCACCACTGGAAAGGAGCCCATCACCTTCCTAAACTCTTTGGGTTTTGCAGATATGATGTCCATTGCTTGGGCATTCTATGTGGCTGCTGTTATCAAATAATCCATAAATCAGCAGCCCTTGAGAGGAGCCTAAACTAACAAGCAGTGTTGGAAAGTGTCCAGGAGGTTGTGGCCTGCTCTCACAACCCTAATGACTCCTTGAGCTACAAGTCTCTGTGCCTGGTGATTTTCATCCACAGGATCTTCTGGCAAACGGAGGCAGCCTCCACCCAGAGGTGCCCAGTGGGGTGGATTTACCAGGTGCACCCTTTTGAATAGCAGCCCTTGTCTTGCCACTGGGCTTTGCTCAGAACTCCATGTCTGACCCATGGAGGCCTTGTAAGTCTCTGGCCTGACACTCTCATTGTGAGGTGGGTCAACTCAGGCTCAAGGCCAACAGGAGGGAAGGAGCCTGGCTTCTCAAATGGAAACAGTTTATTTAAGGACATCCCAGCAAGACTTCTGATCAAGATGGCAGAATAGATGGTCCCCAGCATCACTCTCTCCCACAATCAACCAACTTATAACTGTTAAAAAAGCAACAACAGCCAAGCTGGGGCCACTAGAGCTTAGGGGAAGAGGAGCAGAGTCCTACAGAGTGCAGTAAGGCAGAAGAAGCCACGATGAGAGAAAGAAAGGACCGCTCCCACCATTTCGAGCCCCAGCTGCTGTGGCTGGTGAGCACGTGGAGCAGGATCTGGCAAAAGCCACAGCTGTGCCCTTTGTAAGAAGTTGTTGAGAGGCTGCTGGGGAGAAGAGATCCCTGGTGGCCCCAGGCCAGCAAGACCACTAACAGGGTTCCTGTGGACCCACGCAAGAGCTAGGAGCCACAGACAACAGGAAAAGGAGCCACTCAGAGGCCACCTCCTGACAATTTGTGCCCACCACCACCACCCCTGTTCTCTGTCTAGCTCAGGGACTATGAATTCCCCCCAAATGAAGCCTGATTATGTGAACGAGATGCCTGAGAAGAGTGAGAGGAGAAAAGAAAGGAGAGAAGGAAATGGAGGAAGGTGAGAAATAAAAAAATAAAATAAATAAGAACATCCCAGCTGCACTCAGTTTTACCTGTAAAAACAGTAGCTGTCCCTCAGGGAGCTGGGGAAGCTTGTCTCCCACTCTGCACACTAAAGCAAAGCTGCTGGTTCATAGCACCCTTGGTGAATGGAGGTTCCCCTGAATTCTTGGCCTCACTCACTGACCATTTACCCAACTGGAAACCAGATGGTGTCCCGTGAGCTGCTGTGGCTGTTTAGCCTCAGCTCTAGCCAGGCAGACGTGAACACAGATAAGGCTGCTCTACTCAGCGGGCAGAGCTCCCGGCCATTCTCTCTGCTCTGACGAAGCTCCCTTTGACGAGTTTTGTTCTGTCTTTTCTGACTCTGGGGCTATTGCCTATGGCATAGGCATTTTTCTCTCAGTGAGGTGACACGTGGCATAGAGCACTGCCCTGCGGCTCCCAGCTGGTAGCCCACACTCAGTGCAGGCCTCCTCACGAATGTCAGTGGCGCCTCAATGCTGCTGACATTACCTCAGGTCACAGCATGGCTCTTCTGTCCAACTGGAGGATGGTCACACCATCACAGCCTTGAGACTAACCTGCCCGTGTCTTCAGCTTCCTGGTCTGATGGTGACGTGAAAGCCCCTCAACAATGGGCTGTTAGTCACACACCTGATGGCCCTTCCTTGCTGCCAACCACCCATAGCTGTTTGGTATCGGGACAGTCTTCTGAAAAAGTAAATCAAATTTTCTGACTCTACCTCTCTGCCCTCCTCCAGTCCACATCCTTCGCTGAGAGTGACTGTCCTCTAAACGGGACCATCTCCTTTTGGCCACTGCCTGGGTAGTGATAGGAACAAAAAGGGTTACAAAAACCTGTTTTGAGTATCTGGGATTCCACACTTCTCATTCCCAGCACAACGCTTCTTTCTCTCCCTAACGGCCAGCACAGCCTGCCTGGTGGGTACCAAAAGAGAACCTCAGAAGTTCAAACTTAGTGCTGGTCCAGCCATCCGGATTCTCTGGATGGATTGGTATGTGCTATGGACTGGACTGTGTCCCTCCAAAAATTCCTGTGTTAAAGTCCTGATCCCCATTGTGATGGTACTTGGAAGTAGGGCCTTTGGGCTGTATTAAATGTAGATGAGGGTGGGGCCTTCATAGGGGGATTAGTGCCCTTATAAGAAGAAATTCTGAAAAGCTCACCCTCTCTCCCCACTACGTTAGGACAAAGCCAGAAAGCAGCCATCTGTAAACCAGGAGGAGAGCCCTCACCAGAAACCAACCATGCAGGCACCCTGGTCTCGGACATCCAGCCTTCCAAACTGTGAGAAATGAATGTTGTGGTAGCCACCCAGTCCATGGCATTCTGCAATGGCAGCCTGAGCTGACCAAGATCACGTGTCCCTAGGTCACAGGGTAATGACATTTGTTTGATGCACACTTGCCTATCCCCAGCCGTGACCCAGATGGACCAAAGGAGGACACACATGAGCACTGTAAGTTTTATAGAAACATCTCTGTCCTTCTTACACCTAACCCTCCTAAGGAAAGTTCTGGATGTGAGTAGGGAGTGACTGCCTGACAAGTGGAGCTGTAGCTTCTGGAATGTGACACAGTGGTTTGGTGGCAGTGAAAGGAGCAACAAGCCTGGCAGAAGAGACAGAGGTGGGGACAGTCATGGTCTCACCTTCCAAGACTGCCCTGCATGGCTCTCCCAAGTGCCCAGAAGTGCCTGAAATTTTACCATCAGCTGGTCGGCCACCACCCACCTGGGGGCTCTGGCCACAATGAGATCACTCTCCCTACCTTCAGGAGAAGTCTCTTGGGGCAACTGGAAGAGCCAAGCTGCTGCACCTCCCAAGGCACCCGTGGGCACCTCCTGGTGCTCTCCCCACCCCCCTTCTTGTAGCTGCCTCCCAGTCATTCCGTGGGGTGGATGTACACTACTCGGCTGGTGGGACAGACAAGCAGCACTGTTTGGACAGACACCACACATCATCTCTCCAAGACGAGGACCAGAATCAGTCATCAGGACTGGGCTGGGAGGCCATGTGGATGGCACATGTAGGTCCCAGTGGGTCTCTCGTCAAACATGAGCAACACTCTCTTTCCAGGGGCAGCACGTGTATCCTGGGACCATACCTGTGTGGAACCCAGGAAATCATTTGCCTGCCTCCCAAAACACTTTCATCTTAGGAGTTATCATAGGAGACCTTTAAGCACTGAAGGAAATGCCAGCTTCACGTAGATCCTGTAGCCCTATGGTGACTGTGAAGATCTCTGGAACACAGAGATCCCTTTGGTAACTCAGGTAGCTTCCCAAAAAGCCTTGTTATTTAGGTGTCTCCAAGGGCCATTATCCCTACAATGGAAGGCATCCAATCAGAGCAGGTATAAGAGATTTCCTTTATCTTCAGCTGAAGCGATCAATGCACCAGCTCAGCCCAGGAAGGCATGAAGTTCAGCCTCGACACACTGGCCAGGATTGTTGCCCTGGACGTCCCCAATGCTGGCCGAGGCAGAATCTGTGCCATTGCTAACACATCCTGCTGTTCTTGGATGAATGACTCAGAGCAGATGAAAACATCATACGGAAGACTAACAGGAGATGGCTGAGTCAGCCAGGAGTCATCCTAGGCTTGGCGGCCTTAAGGGGCTCTGTCATGACCTCTGCCGTTACAGCCTGAGCAGTCATAAGAAACACACGTTAAGGAACAGCAGTAGTTTGCTGACTCCTGGTTCGTGCAGCTTCTGCAGCTAGTGCGATGCCGCATGGGTGAGGGGAGGGACTCACGGAGGAAGTCGCCACGGCAGGTTGGCCTCATCCTGGTGCTTGGGGTCCTGTTGCCCGCAGCCTCAGCCAGATGCCACAGGAGGCAAGCTGAACAAACGTGGCCCCTGCCTGTCAGTCACCTGTTGGTCAGTTCAGTCACCGTGGTCAGCACAGTGGTAGGCTCACGGGAAAACTCACCATATTGTTGGAACATAATTCTCCGTGGGTCTCTTGGACTTGAGTTCGTCTTGTGAGCAGAGGTCCTGACTACCTTGTGTCTCTGCCTGTCTTTCAAGGGTATTTGAGTAGCAAACAGCACAGAAATTCTCCTTCATGAAGGTGACTCCCTCTGCACGTCCTTCTAGAGCAGATGGCAGATGTTCTTTCTGCCCACTTTAAAAGTCCTGGCTTCTCTGAGTTCAGAGCTCTTCTCCTACACCACCCCCAGGCACCCGCACCCGCACACGCCTGTGCCTCCCTCTGGGCCTATGCACAGCCTCCTGTAGGAATCAGGGGAGAAGCAGCACTAACCCAGCAATCACAACGCTGCACCATGAGCCATAAAGTCCTTTGTCTCCAGCCCAGGAGTCTCATGTCTTTTCCACTGTCCATGAAACGGTGGTGGCTACCTTATTGGTTGCAAGCAGAGTAAAACCTTAGACTCTTCAGAGCCCTTGATGTTCCCAATAGGGAGCTACACTGTGTCTGTGTCCTCAGGGCATCCACATGACTGGATGTAAACGAACTTAAATCACCAATAGGCTTTGAAAGGTTCAGATGAACGTCTTTATAGAAACGTAAAATGATATTACGCATTTAGGTGTTGCGTATATTAGAAATCCTTCATTTTAAAGATCCGTATATTCACGCACCAAGTGAAAAATCACTCTAATCACCCAAAAGACACTTCAGGGAGTATTCGAAATATGGGAGTAATATTCACATCATAATTTTGTTTTATTATGATGCATGAACTAATTTAGTAATCATATAGCTATTAATATTCGATAGAGGGGAGAGACAGGAAACATATATATTCTGAATGAAGAAAGTTGATAGCAGAGCAGGAGCAAGCCATTAACTTTAGTCAGTGCAGAGATTTTCTTTCCTTTCAATAACCTCAAATGCAGTTATTCTGCCATTTAATATCATTATTTTTATTCTGAGTGGACTATTCATCTTATAAATCAATTAGTTTGACGAATCGTTAATTTTCATAGTATTTGATTTCATTCAAGTTCCCAGAAGTTCTCTGGTCCTTCTCTCTTCTCAGTCTTTCTATTCCTTCCCCCTTCTTTCCATTCATTATTTTCTCCAGAACTTCCCTGAGATCTGCAAAGCAAATTATTTGGTAGCATATTTCATTGGAACAGAATTTTGCACAGAAAGGGAATATTTTATTTAAGATTTGAAATTCGTGACTATTCTTAGAGCCTTTTTCTGCTCGACTACATTCAGAAAGTTAATGTCAGCTACTTGATGAGAATGAGATGCATTTAACCCCAGAAGGCATGCCCCAGCGACAGGACGCAGAGGGGCGTCAGAGGCTTCACTGGGTCCAGGATTCCCTGCACCGAGGCCATTCACATAAATGAATAATATAAGCAAAACCAGAGCATTTTCTATCCAAACGCAGGGCCATAACAATTACCCTAGACTCTCCATCCATAAAATTACCCCCTAAAGTCGCTTCTCTTTGGAAATTCTGGAACTACCGCTAGAGCTGTCTCACACTGAGAGACTGAATATATGAAAGAGTCATGCATGAAGTAGAACTTAGACCCACAAACTATACAGCAATCAGCCCCAAATGGCCACAACTTGGCTAGTAACTGACAGCTTCCCTAATTTTTGCCCGCGCTTTCAATTTAGAACCAAGCAGAAAAAGCCAAATATGTTCCCCTAACCAATCACATAGGATGCCCCAATTCTGAGTAGCCCACCTTCATTCAGTGTCCCTGTCCAGTAGCTCTGATCACAGCACATCTGAAGCTGTCCCTGTTCACGATGAAGCTCTCACACTCCCCTGCCTGCCATCGAGTCTCTGTCAAACTCGTGTGACAGTCGCCAACTCCCTTGCTGTAGCAAGCTCTGAATAAATGTCCTTTGCTTTCCTTTTTTGGTTGGCCTTTATTTAATCCCACATAGCATGAAAGAAAGAGTTGGAGTTACTAGTGGTGCCATAATAAAGCCTCTCAATAACTAAGGTCTGCATAACCACATTGCTTAAACAAGTCCGTAATTTTTCCCATTGTACGTATTTCAGTATGTTTTTATTACCATAAAAAGCACAAAGGTAATGATAGTAAATAGTATCCTGGAACCAACAAAGTAAATTCTGACTGAGAAAGCCTCACCCCTCCCCCAAAGGTCACAGCCTTTCCTAGACATGAGCTTCTCTCCACCTGCATTTGAGACTGCACTTTTGTGGAGGGTAGAAGCCAAGTGTTCTGTCTGAATTCTCATTATTGTGCAAAGAGTTACCACAAGTTTTGCTCTCTTTGACATTGTATTTATTTTAATTAGTAAGCTTTATGGCTGTATATGCTCACAATCCCTAGCCACAACTCTGAAAAAAAATGCAGTTAAGAAAAAAAAAAACGGATTTTTTTCATAACTTATTTAACTACAGCAACTGATCTGAACTGAAGAGATGCTATTTATAGTCTCAATGTCCCACCATTGGGCTACAGAATCCTTAGTGTGTTTGATTCCACGAGCTGTCTCACACCTTGCTGTGGACATTATATAATATACTGTATTCGTAATGTATTACCTTTCTAAAATCCAAGAAAAATTTAATATTCTGAATTTTGAAACTCATCAGACCCAGAATGTTTTAGATAAGGCCCTGGGGACATGCCCCACTAACTGACTGGGCCTGGAGTCCTCAGCATGACCGTTCTGTAGAGAGAACACATGGACAGCTGGGAGGGCAACTGGATCTCATTCAGCCCAATCCCTTCCATTCTGAAGGGGAAACTGAGATCTAAGATGGTTCATGCATTTTTATATGTCACAATCTATAGATCNTGTATATGCTCACAATCCCTAGCCACAACTCTGAAAAAAAATGCAGTTAAGAAAAAAAAAAACGGATTTTTTTCATAACTTATTTAACTACAGCAACTGATCTGAACTAAAGAGATGCTATTTATAGTCTCAATGTCCCACCATTGGGCTACAGAATCCTTAGTGTGTTTGATTCCACGAGCTGTCTCACACCTTGCTGTGGACATTATATAATATACTGTATTTGTAATGTATTACCTTTCTAAAATCCAAGAGAAATTTAATATTCTGAATTTTGAAACTCATCAGACCCAGAATGTTTTAGATAAGGCCCTGGGGACATGCCCCACTAACTGACTGGACATGCCCCACTAACTGACTGGAGTCCTCAGCATGACCGTTCTGTAGAGAGAACACATGGACAGCTGGGAGGGCAACTCGATCTCATTCAGCCCAATCCCTTCCATTTTGAAGGGGAAACTGAGATCTAAGATGGTTCATGCATTTTTATATGTCACAATCTATAGATCTGGAAACTTGTCAACCCTTCAGCAAAGGGTAGATGTTGAAAGAAAAAAAAAGTGATGATTAGTAAGTCATAATCAGTAGGCAATATTTTGAAATAAGTATTACTAGGTTCAAAAGGTTCAAAATATTTTCATGATTCATATTATGAAAGTTATCAATAGGTTTTCTACATGGTCAAGCTTCTATTCATTAAAAAAAGTTAGATTAAACACAGCTGAAAGGAAAACATATGATATGCAAAATGAGTTAAACTTGGATATAGAAGATAAATTTTTAAGGCAAAAACTCCACCTTTTAAATAATGAAAGATTGTTCCCAAGAGAATATTCTGCCAGCATGTTTTTTGAATATTTTGCCAGGATATTTTCTAGTGAAGTACACATCAGGGAAGTCTTGCCCCAAGAGAGAATTTTCAATTCAAATAGGGATTACAAGTAAAATTTCTTTTACCAAATTTTCTCATAATGTCTAATAGGTTTTACACAGTTATTTATACAGAGACCTCAAAATAAAAATCAGAAAGTTTTCAGCTTTTTTGTCAATTTTTAATTAGATTATTTGATTTTTTACTGTGAAATTGTTTGAGGTCCTTGAATATTCTGGATATCAATCCCTTGTCAAATATACAGTATTTTCTCCCATTCTGTAGGTTGTCTTTTCACTTTTTTGGTTGTTTTCTTTGCTGTGTGTGCATAAGCTTTTTAGTTTGATGCAATCCCATTTGTTTATTTTTACTTTCGTTGCTGTGTTTGTGAGTTTGTTTGCCAGTCCTACATCTTGAAGTGTTTCCCCTATATTTTATTACAGGAATTTTATAGTTTCAGGTCTTATATTTAAGTCATTAATCCATTTTGAATTGATTTGGGTATGTGGCAAGATGGACAGGTG
>NW_007733229.1:120688-123214 GCF_000696425.1 Galeopterus variegatus
ATAACACAGTGAAAGTTATTCCATTATTAAACTATTACCCCTTCTTCATTCATAGAAAGTATTACCCATTGATAAAAAGAAACAAATATAGACAGAGGTTGTAGTATATCTTGATTTTCCAAAATTTTGATCTTTTCTTGCCTTTACAACAAAAACTCTTAATTTATTATTTTTGTCATAAATTATAATTTATGGTCCTTCAGTTTTTAAGCCATTTGGCAACATCATCAAGAAGAAATAATGTAAATGTTTTAAAAAATCAATTTTTTAAGAGTTCGAGACTGTCATTTCAATTTTCTGTACTTTTAGTATATAAGGTAAGGTGATTATTTTTGGTGCATTGTGTTCTTTTTGAACTCAAGATTTTGTTACTCGTCTTTTTCTATAATGTAATAGTACAGTTTAATGTCAACATCTATTTCTTGAATAGTGGCGTACATTTCCAGTAGCATTCTGGCAACAGAATAGGTTTCCTTAATCATTCCCATTAGTATGATACTGTTGACTGTATAGGAAATATTTTTATGATATAAACCGAATGTGTGAAAATCCCTCTCCCTCTATTGCAGGAATAGCCAGAGGCTGGACAGGAAGCAGTAGGCAAATGGCATGCTGGTTCACAGCTTTAAGCTTAGAGATGAGATGAAAGGAGACCATGTTCTCCCCAAAATTCCATGCTTCCAAAAAGATGAACGTTCTTACAAGAGAAGTGAAGAGTCTCCAAAGACAAATGTCTGAAGAAAAACATTGACTTGAATGAAGATCTACCTCCAAAGTTTTGATATTGCGCTAAAAATGGTATTTTTCTGAAGAGCAGTGTTGCTGAATCAATAAGTGATGGGCTCAGTCATGTGGCTGTCACCAAGACCCTACGCAGCTGCTGGTTCAAGGTTAAGGTTAAGAATCTCAGTTTCCTCAGCTATTAAACACAGGACTTTAACCAGAAGGCTCTAATGTCCCTTTTGGTTCAAAAAGCCAGTTATTATGTATAGTAGTCTTGTCGTGACTCTACAACAATTATTGCTTCTATGTTTATAGTTTTAAATGTTATTATCAATAGTTATTATATTTTAGGTACATTAAACATTAATAAGCAAAGAAGGAAAATGCCATTTTTGGTTATCTTCTGATAATATTGGCTATAAAATAAGTTATTGTGCCATCTGCTGGTAATTCTGAGGTTGTCTAATTAAATGACTATAATGCCCTTCTTGTTTTAACATTATATATAATTTTCCCCATTTCTCCAAAAAACTTTTAAAATGTTTCCATTCTCCATGTAAGGTAAATACAAATGCCAATATAGTTATGATGATCTAGAAATAATGAAAAATTGTGATCTTTAATTCATACATTTTTGTCCCATGCTTCTTCAAAGAGGTACTGATATACATGTTTCTTAAATAAAATGTCCAGATGGAATTTGATGATATAAATAAGCGGAGCATTTGCAGGCTAACAACATAGGATTTAAAATGGAATCCCTTTCTATCTCTGGACTCCCTCCAGAAAGCTAAAGGCTGCAAAATAAAGTGGCTTCCATGGTGACAATAATCTAACCCCACTTCTTTTCATAGGAGTACTAACAGGGTCTTTCCTAAAACAACACTTCATAAGGTGTCATACATATGCATGACTTCATCATGCCAAGGAACAGGAAACAACGTGAGCAGTTTTGAGAAAGGGATAATTTGATTCAGAGTTATGATGAATAAAGCAATGTTAATGAACAAAGAACAAAGAAAATTTCTTTTTGTAAAAAAAGAATGCACTTTTGGTAGAATTATCGAAGGAATAAAGGAATCCTCCATTATGCAATATTTTAAAGTTCCTGAAATTATGCCTTCTTCAGCAATCTAGACATGCATTTGAAGATGTTTTGTGTTTTTAGACAGGGTGGTATATTTGTCTTTTTTAGGGTAATCAAAACAGTCATATAGCTTGGGTGACTTTTTAAGGTTCTAGTATTTAAAAAATGACTTTATTTCTCTCATTCTTCACCTAAGGCAGGCTTACATAAGGTCCTCTGGAAAAGTCTGCGGTGCAGGTGCACAATCGCTACCTCTGTGTATGTGAGCTGAGCACAAGGAAGGTGAATGAGACCCAGGGAGGCATCTTTAAATTTTGCAGTTTGAAATCTGTCCTTGAATGTGGGCCATAATGGATTCCAAATCATACAAGTATCATGTAATCGTATTGTAATATTTGGAAGTGATCAGGCAGCTGAACACTGGAATTACTGATAAATATGATGGTCATGGAGCACGTGACATGCAAAGCAAAAGTGGTTTAAACTTCAGTCTATAGTTAGTTTCACCCATTAAGAACTGGTAACTGGTCCTTGACTGAATTTGCCAGTAGAATCAGGGGATTCCATGGAATGCTAGCCCCACTGGCTTGAATTTGTTTTGAATACAAGACAATCTATGAATTATTCACAGTAAAGGCAAGGTAGGATGTGCTCATAGAATGCAGACTAGTTTTTACATATGCCTGTAATACATTATTAGCATAAATCAGGTTATG
>NW_007733229.1:123631-125742 GCF_000696425.1 Galeopterus variegatus
GAATCAGGGGATTCCATGGAATGCTAGCCCCACTGGCTTGAATTTGTTTTGAATACAAGACCATCTATGAATTATTCACAGTAAAGGCAAGGTAGGATGTGCTCGTAGAATGCAGACTAGTTTTTACATATGCCTGTAATACATTATTAGCATAAATCAGGTTATGAGATTTCGATTGCCTACACCGTCATTTGCTGAATCTCCTCATTCTCTTCCACTTCCACCCTTTACAGGGGCGCCATAGGCAAATTGCAGCAGGGCTCTAGAACTAAAGGAAAGATCAGGAATAGGGAAATTCATTCAGGGGCCCCTTAATGCTCAAGGCGTTTTCCTTTCCTGCTTCCGGATATTAACAAAAGACACTTCTATGCCAGAACAATCAAATGAAATCCACATTTCCATTTCTCAATCTACAATTGAGTCAGTAGATTTGAATGTGTTCCTGTCTTGATTGTTTTGGGGTTTTCATAAATTTTATGGAAAAATATTTAATTGACTTAGATATGGTGGGGGGTGGTTAAATATTTAAATCTGATGAGAGCTAATGCTTTCAAAGGAAAATAATCCTGGCCCCAAATCTCATCCTGCTTAACATATTAGGGCTGGGCAATAAAATGAATGAAAATGTCAGGAAGGACCTAATTGAATCCAACTAGTGACTGCACACGCCATACCTTATTAAATAAGGCTACAGTCAAGAGGACACTGGAAACACACTACCTAATGCAGTTAGTCTTCTTTGCTTTCAGATAGCCCTAAACAAGGGGGAATTTGAAATATTAGACTTTACCATGATCAATTTGCAAATATCCAACCATAAGAGGGTATATTCAAATTAAAAATTTTAAATGTAAATGCACTGTAGTATAGATACCTAGGCAAAGATAAAAACTTCTTCAATGATCTTTACAAATTTGTCAATTGTCACACTTTAAATGTTTTAAAATTAATTTGTATACTTAGTTATTAATAACTTTTTAAAACTTTGTAGTGTATAAAATCAGTTTAAATTTCATTACAATGAATATCAGCTCTGATTTATCAGTTCCATTTCAAGATAGCTGATCGACAGTATTATTATAGGAAAGTAGAATTATAGTTGCTAGTGATTTTTTTTTATGTAGGAGATAATAATACAAGTGAAGATTAAAATTTTTATTTTTTTTTAGTTAGCAATTCATATACTTAAAGACTCTTGCACAAGCCTAAGTAAATAGACAAGCATTATTGCATCCACTATACAATTCTCTCTCAATATTACAGAAATTGGCTTATTCTTGGATGTCTCAAAAGCTTCCTAAATGCATGGAATTTAGATAATTACAAAAGGTTTTTGTAATGGAGTCCCTTTTGCAAATCAATATAAAATTGCTAGCTGACCTGGAAGAAGGCACAGACCGGAAAGCCATTTGTTTTAATGGGATCTTAAGAAAAACGCATAAAACAATATGCCATTAATGTCTTCCTAGTAAATAAAAACAAGGAATTATTTGTATAATAGTAATGTAACTTTTAGAAGACTTAATTATATTATTTTTTAAAAAGAAAAATTCTGGATGCTGATTTGGAAACCAAAGATTTTATAGTTTATTCTTTAGTACCAATATTTCTTTTCCTTAATCCCTAAACTCTAAAAGCTAATAGTAAATGACACATCTGAATAGTAACCAGTTTACAAGATTGAGTACTCCAATATTTTTGAAAATTATTTGGAACATAAANAAAACAAGCTCCTTGCAAAGACTAGGAAACAGACACAGGACTTCTGTCTCCAAAATGATTTTTTCTATTTTTTACTTTCCTTTAGCGTCAAAGCTTGCACACTGTAGTGCTACTTTCCCTCAAAAGAATTAAAAGCCTTCAGGAGCAGACATTAATATTGTCCTTCAAAGATCTCCCTCCCAGGAATTCCAAGATGTGTAAACACATGCTTAAGGGTTTAGCTCCATCTACAGGAAGCAGGAAATAAAACAAATTCTTTGTAAATACAAAGTTCTCTCTACACACACCCATGATAGATAAGATTGTTTTTATTTATTGCAAAAGATGCTTTTGGCTGAGAAAGTTCTAGAGAAGAAAGGAGAGTGAACAGAGGGGCAGTAGGCTTGTGA
>NW_007733229.1:126394-129069 GCF_000696425.1 Galeopterus variegatus
TTTTGGCTGAGAAAGTTCTAGAGAAGAAAGGAGAGTGAACAGAGGGGCAGTAGGCTTGTGATTCATCCATTACTGAGGCTTTGCATCAACTTTCATTCTTTTCTCTTCCTCATAAATCAGAAAATAAATAAATAAAGCAACCACTTATAAAACATATCTTTTACGAATCTTATAAAAGATATTGCCGTGGAGAAACACAGATGGAGTCTCCCCAAGATGTTGGAGGAGTTTGTCAAACATGATTCCCTGAATGTTAAAGTTTTAGTTAATTCAGTCTCTGGGTGTGTGGGTTTCATTCCCCCTTCTTCCCAGTAAACATCACATCCTCTGTAAGTATGTGCTGACCCTACATCACAGTGCTTTCAAGGTGTGCGGGTAGGACACAGGAAGGTGTGCTAATATCCATTCTCAAAGCAGTGGCAGAAATCTAGTTCTTGCTTTCTTTCCTGCTCCAGGTTAATTGACAATGAAGATACCTATTCACTTCAGAAGAAAGCAGAGGCTCAGAGATGGTCTGTCCACCAGAAAATACAAACAAAATATTCTACATTCCCCAAGGTCATATTTATTTATTCTTAAATAATCCCCTGAAGAAGAACTAATAGAAGTGTTGGCCAAGCTAATGGAATTTCCTCCGAGTATTGAGCAGAGATAATGCTCGTATATTCTTCTCACAGTAGTGTGGCCAAGTTTCTGAAAGCACATGACTCATTTTCATCATTGAATAGTCTCAATCTAAAATTGAGTTTAAAATTCTTTAATTATACAGAGATCTGCCTTGTTTATATACCCAATTTCCCTTTCTAAATAAAAGCACAGCATCTCAAAATAAATTGCATTTGGGCTAATCCTCTGTACCAAGGTTGATGACTAGGTACTGAATTCAGTCCTGCATGAGCTTACACTGAAACTATAGTATATGTATAAAATTATACTGATCAAACCATTTCATCCCAGTTCAAAGAGAGGATTCACCACAGAGAGAAATATCAATCCTTACCTAGGAATCACAGGCTTCTCAAATTCCATAAACTAGATGTTTTTCAGACTCAAACCTTTTAAGATCTAGTCTCCTTCGGGTTTCTATTACTTATGCATGAATGATAAACTTGTAAGATATAAGGTTCTGTTCTATTAAATAATGCATTATGGATGTCGCATGACTTAGAAATAAGCTTCATAACATCCCTGAGCAAATAAACAGTAAAAATTCTGGCTAAATGTTGTAGATTAGACACATACTCACCTGTGTCTGCTCCTTCTGGGAATCCTATAAAATGACAGAAAGGAAGTATAAACAATTCAGAGACAAGTGAATGAAAGGAAAAGCAGCAGTGGAAGAGAGACATTAACAAATACTTGGACTGGAGAAAGCAGAGGGACGGTGGAAGCTGATTCCTAACAGGATTTTTCACTAAAGAACCTGAAAAAGATCAAGGATCAGGACAGAGAACCACAGCAGAGTGAATGTCATGCACAGGAAGGCTGACTGACAGCTGGAACAGGTTGATGGGACATTCAGGAATCCCTCCTGCACTCTTTAGATCCTGGTGACTATACCTTCCCCACCCAGCAGGAAATTGATCCAGAGACATTCCACACCTGGGCATGGGAGGCACAGTAGATGATGGTAATTAGCATTAAAACTATGGAAATTAGCTCAAAGATTATAAACTTAACTGTGAGATCTGTCCCATCTCCCCTGCTCAACTTCTACAAAATCAAAAGTTGATCATACGGCCTTCAGGCGGGAGACAGGATATTTTTCTTCTCTGAAGAAACTGGTCTCAGAAGAAAATTAAAGAAGGTCTGTCATGTTTGATATTGTTGGCTGGGTCCACAACCATCACATGACAACACCACAAATGCAGAATTTTTAATCGGCTTTCTTAGGGTCGCACTTTTAAACTTCAACAGATATTTAAATATAGCCAGATATTTGGATAAAACATCCTAGAAAAAAGCAAGAACTCAAAGCAAAGAGTAGAAACGATTTTGAAAGATAAAACTGAGTAAAGTAGAAGAACGTTTTTAAAAAGTATAATTAACATCCTCAAAAGGATAAGAGAACATAAGGAATGTTGGTATTAAACAAGAATCTTGATATTTAATGCAAATAAATTGGAAATGTAAAATACTAATATAAAATATTTTGTATGATATGATCAAATAAATCTTTCATAATTTGAAATATGTATTGAACCATATAGAATAGCCACTTTTGTAAGTCAAAAATAATCAAATATTCGCAATTTCATATGATTCAGTTTAAAAGTGAAAAAAAAAACAATGACAATAGGAGGGAAAACTAAGAAAATCATTGATTTAGTCATGAAGGTACAATATTTAACAAATAGTACTTCCAGAAAGAGTAAGTAAACACACACACACACACACACACACAGGAGAGGAGATACTATTTAAAAAGTATTATCGGGTAATCTCAGGGAATTATATTGCATGATTTCTGTTTTATAAGGGTCTAGTGTCCAATGTATTGACTAAGAAATGGCTCACACCAGGACATGAGGCATGAAATTTCAAAACACCAGGAATACAAGGAAGGCTCTAAAATCTTCCAAATAGATATAGACAAAAAATGGTCACATATATGGGGCCGGCCCGGTGGCGCACTGTGCTAGTGCGCCGCTTGAGAAGCGCGGAGGCGCTCCCGC
>NW_007733229.1:129356-130908 GCF_000696425.1 Galeopterus variegatus
AAGTAGAAGAACGTTTTTAAAAAGTATAATTAACATCCTCAAAAGGATAAGAGAACATAAGGAATGTTGGTATTAAACAAGAATCTTGATATTTAATGCAAATAAATTGGAAATGTAAAATACTAATATAAAATATTTTGTATGATATGATCAAATAAATCTTTCATAATTTGAAATACGTATTGAACCATATAGAATAGCCACTTTTGTAAGTCAAAAATAATCAAATATTCACAATTTCATATGATTCAGTTTAAAAGTGAAAAAAAAAACAATGACAATAGGAGGGAAAATTAAGAAAATCATTGATTTAGTCATGAAGGTACAATATTTAACAAATAGTACTTCCAGAAAGAGTAACACACACACACACACACACACACACACACAGGAGAGGAGATACTATTTAAAAAGTATTATCGGGTAATCTCAGGGAATTATATTACATGATTTCTGTTTTATAAGGGTCTAGTGTCCAATGTATTGACTAAGAAATGGCTCATACCAGGACATGAGGCATGAAATTTCAAAACACCAGGAATACAAGGAAGGCTCTAAAATCTTCCAAATAGATATAGACAAAAAATGGTCACATATAAAGGAAACAGGAAGTAGGATGCAATTGGACCCATAAACAACCACTATGGAAGCCAACAGCTCAATTCCTGAAGAGATACTTTCTCCTTAATTCTATGTCAGGGCATGCTGAGGTCTGAATGTTTGGATGCCTCCAAAATTCACGTTCAAATCCTAACCCCCAAGATGATGGTGTTAGGAGGTGGGGCCTTTGGGAGGTGCTGAGTCCATGAAGGTGGAGCCCTCATGAATGGGAATAGTGTCCCTATAAAAGAGACCCCAGAGAGCTGCCTCTCCCCTTAAACCATGACAGGACACAGCAAGAGGGCACCATCTATGAGAAATCAGGCCTCACCAGATACTGAATCTGCTGGTGCCTTGATTTTGGACTTCCCAATCCATAACTATAAGAAATAAATTTCTGTGTTTTGTAAGCCACCCAGTCTATGGTATTTTGATCTAATGGCCTCAACAGTCTAACATGGCAGGGTGGAGACATTTTAAAACTATGTAAGCTCCTATATATTTATTTACCTCCTATATATACTATTTCTCGGGTTGAGGATGATATCAATAAAATAACAGGATAAGTCAAGAAAAAGGAAAGCCTTAAGTCTCTAATGTATAGGTGTTAATAAAGGAGAAAGGGGGTAGAAGGTGAAGACAAGAGTGAGTGTTGAAGAGGTGGGCAGTTTGCAGCCGTGTGCAGGAGGCCTGGGTGCAAAACGGTGTGTTTGGGCCAGCTGGATGATGGCTGCAAAAGAGAGATTTTCAGGGGGGAAAAAGAAAATAAATGAACACATCTGATCACATGGAAAGTAGTTTTCCAATAAAAGGAATTTTACTACTTTATTGAAACATTTAGAAAGAATTATTTAAAGGTGTATAGAAAATTAAACAAATGGCAAACAAAACCAAAACGAAAGAAAATTACACATTCCAAAAAAGAGTAAAAGTTTTTTATGAAGGAAATGAA
>NW_007733229.1:131420-134654 GCF_000696425.1 Galeopterus variegatus
ATCATTTTGACATGTCTATGTTCATTGTTTAAGCTTGCTTTGAGAAAATTCCATATGATACCTAAGCACAAAGATCACCAAACACACTTTCCAAAGGGTTTCCATATGGAAGGATATAATCCAAGACTTTTTTCTTCTAAGTCAATAAAAAATTGGCTCCAGATTTTTATGAACCAATTGAAATCAGATGTGGGAAAACATCTAAAAAACTAACAGGATACATTAATTAAGGTATTTGATGATGAAAAAAGCATACTCACTGGTTCTAATCAATCAATAATTAAACATAAGTGACTATCTTTAGGAAAGGCAAAGCAGTGTTAATTGTCTTACTTAAGAATCTCATTAATCCCCAAAACAAGAGTATGTAAACAGGCAGCTTAAGGGTTAATATATTCATTGCTAGGAAAGAGGTCTGCAGTTAGAATTTTTTATTATTTTTATTTTCTTTATGTTACTAAACATTGACAAATTATAATGGTATATACTTATGGGGTACAAAGTGATGCTATGATATATGTTCCAAGACCCCCAGAGGATGCCTGAAGCCCTGGATAGTACCAAACTCTATACACTCTAGGCCAGTTGGTCTGATAACGAAGATGCTTACTACGTGAGTAACTGCAGATAGTGTATACAGCATGGATACGCTGAGCAAACAGACGATTCAGGCCCAAGATTCATCACGCTACTTAGACATAGCATGCAATGAAAACTCAGGAATTGCTTATTTCTGGAATTTCCCATTTTATATTTTCAGACCATGGTTGACCGTGTATAACTAAAACCATAGGAAATGAGACTGCATACAAGAGGGGACTACTGTATACAATATGGAATGACTGAATCAAGCTAATTAACATATTCATCACCTTAGGTACTAATCTTTTAATTTTTCCATCTAACTTATTATTATAATTTATTAACTTATTGAGCACTAAGGAAAAGTCAGTTGAAGTATTTCTGCCTTGAAGCCATTTTATTTTCTAATATGAGGGTTTTGGTCTTTATTCCTTTTGTTGTACAGGTTTATGACCATCAACAGCATAAAAACTTTCATATCAGCCTTTCTTTCATATTTCTTTTGCAAATGGGTCCCTTTCTGTAAAAAAAAAAANTCCCGCGCCTCGCTCAGCCAGTGAGCAGGAACCGGTCTGTATGTGGGATCCGAACCCTGGGTGGGAGCGCCGCCACGCTTCCCAAGTGGAGCACTATCCACTGCGCCACCAGGCCAGCCCTAAATCATAAAATTTTAATCATCAGTATCATGAGTTGTAAGTACATATATTTTTTCACAATCACTAAGTTCAAATATGAAAGAAGGAAGAAAGTTTTTAAACTCTATGATATTTTGTATTTGCTCTTTAAGCTGTAAGATTAAAGTGCAATTTTTCTTTAGGTCCTAATTCTTATTTTTTTTTAAGTAAAACGTTACCCAGTGCACTTGTCTTGAAACACTTAACTTGACTTTATGTGTTCATTTATACTGCTAATAGTTTTTCCTTCTGTGGCTTCTCAAATTTCAAGTGTCCTTTTATCATGCCAAGAAACATTTTATATAATCTTATCATTGCTGGAAACTCATTCTTTGTGGAAAGTTTACATGCCTTATGCCTTAAAATCTTTGGTTTCACTTATTTCTCTCTTTTACACACACACACACACACACACACACACACACTATAGGTTTTCCCAACTGATTAAAGCAGATTCTATTTTTGCTTTACTATGATGATTTCACACACATGAAATTTTATTATTTCATGCTTAGAATTATTTTCAGTATTCCAATTTATCATGAATTGGTGATAATTAAAAACATTCTTGTTCTCTTATTAGTTGAAATTTATCTGTTCTGAAATCCTTAAATTGGTCCTTTAAGGGAACTAAATATTATGAATCCTTATAACAGAGTTTTACTGAATGTATTCTATATATTCGTTACTTCTGTCCTTCCTTTCTCATTTATCTACGTTTATCCATTTAGTATCTACAATGTTGCAAGTTCGCTGCTAAGTAAGGAGTTTAAAGATCAACAAACTAACATACTGTAAGAAGCTTTTTATATTGAAAGAGGAATCGCTGTTTACAAGGCAGGAAAAAATTTGTGTGTGTGTGTGTGTGTGTGTGTGTGTGTGTGTTTGTGAGTGATAAGTGGGAGTGGAGGGAATGTGATTTTAGGCAAAAGGCCCAGCATAAGTTGGAACCATGTTCAGGAAACATATGTAGTTTTGTGTAACTGGAGTGTAGGGTGCAACTTGTATTCTACAAATACTGAATAGCATCTTATGCTCTCTGTCTTCCAGAAAAATATAAGTATATATATTAAAATATACTTCTTACACATATAATTTACAAATATCCTGTACAGGCCAGCCTAGAGAATCCACAGAAAAGTCTGCATCTACAACCTGAACAGACATTTCTCCACAGAAGTCATACAAGTGGCCGACAAGTATGTGAACAGGTGCTCAACATCATTAATCATCAGGGAGATGCAAATCAAATCCACGAGATATCACCTCACACCTGTTAGGATGACTGTTACCAAAAAAAAAAATAAATAAATGTTGATGAGAATGTGGGGAAATTGTAATCTTTTACACCATTAGTGGGAATGTAAAATGGTGCAGCAGCTATAAAAAGTTGTATGGTGATTCCTCAAAAAATTAAAATAGAACTACCATATGATCCAGCAATTTCACTTCTGAATATATATTCAATATAATTAAAATCAAGATCTTGAAGTGATATCTGTACTACCATGTTCATTGCAACATTATTCACAATAGCCAAGATATGGAAACAGCCCAAGTGTCCATTGACAAATGAATGGAGAAAGATAATCTGGTGTATATACATACAATGGAATATTATTCAGCCTTAAAAAAGAAGGAAATCTTGCTGTTTGTGACAACATGGGTGAAACTGGAGGAAATTACACTAAGTGAAATAAGCCAGTTAAAGAACAAATACTGCATCATTCCACTTATACGAAGTATCTGTACTAGTCAAACTTATAGGAGCAAAGAATACAATAGTGGTTGCCAGAGGTTGGGGGGAAGGCAGAAATGAAGAGGAGTTGCTCAATGGGTATGAAGTTTCAGTTGTGCTAGAAAAATAAGTTGTTTTTTTTTTTTTGTCTTTTTTCGTGTCCGGCAACGGATCGAAACCCTCAGTGTCGCGCCCGTACCGGACCGGGACCGGCAACGGGATTGCAACCCTCGGTGTTGC
>NW_007733229.1:135158-137433 GCF_000696425.1 Galeopterus variegatus
ATGTGGGATCCGAACCCTCGGCGGGAGCGCCGCCACACTCCCAAGCAGCGCACTGTAGCATGCACTACCGGGGATCCGAACCCTCGGCGGGAGCGCCGCCGCACTCCCAAGCAGCGCACTGTAGCAGTGCACTACCAAGCAGCGCACTGTAGCATGCACTACCGGGCCGGCCCTAGAAAAATCAGTTTTAGAGATCTGGTGTACAACATATTGCCAGTAGTTAACAAGATGTTATTGTGTACCTTGAAATTTGTTAAAAGGGTAAATCTCATGTTAAGCTTTCTTTCCACAATAACACCACAAAACAAAACAAAACAGAAATTAAAAACAAAACATAGAAATCAAAAACTAAAGGACACAAAGAAACTGTGGTTGGGGTTGGATATGTCTATTACCTTGATGGTATCACAGGTGTGTGCATATGTCCAAACTCATCAAATTGTACACATTAAATGTGTACAATTTTCTCTATACAAATTATACCTCGATAAAGCTGTTTTAAAAAATCCCAATTCTAATCAATCACTTTCAACTGTAATCAGTTTGCTGACAGTGGATCTCCCTGGTAGAAGCGTTTCAGAAGAAAAGTTTCCAGTGAGACCTGGGTAGCTTGTTTTATGTACAAAAGCAGAGGAGTCAGAGCTTGGGGATATGAGTAAGACACTGATTACAACTGATGTTGGCCTTTACCCAGGGTATATGCCAAGTTCTCTTGGGAGAGAGCAATGTCGAATATATTTTGTTTTTAGTTGGAATTATAGGCTGATCTAAATATGGGTTGTGCTTTCCACATCATCACCTGTCTTGCAGAATGGATCTTCACTGAAAGAAACCTACAATTAGCATGTTACCCTGAAAGAGTAGTGATTTGAAATTCCAGAAAGATTGAAAGAAATAAAGCAAATAATCCCAAACACATGCTCGTTAAAATCTTATTTTTCTTGCTGTTTTGAATAATAAAAAAATTAAAGGAGAGTCATAGATAGAAACGAGAGTTTTTTAACTAAATATTTTTATGTATTTTTTCTGAATGTTACTGCATTAGAAAACAGTTCTGAGTTTTTTTGAAGGCAATGGGTTTATCTTAGCAATCTTTGTACATTCATAACTTAGATCCAGAACTTAACAGAACATAAGAGAAACCCAGAAAGTTTTTGAGTAATTGAGCAAATCTAAGCTTTTTATTCACCAGCATCTACCTACAGTCTAAATTCCTAAGGGAATATTAAACATTCTAGAGTCTAAGCATCATTCCCTACATCTTTGGAAAGGCTGTCAAGGTGCTGATGTTTGCACTGTGGAGGGTGGAAAGTTTATTCAAGGCAGAGATAGTGGCTTCATCCTAAATAAAGTCAAATAGGTCATGATCTTTCTCCTTCAGTGCCATGTGGCTAAGCACAGCTATTGCAGGTTTGATGTTGGAGTGCTGATGGGTTGAGAACTTCATGTACAAGTCCTATTTATGTGTTTGGTATGAAATTAGCTATAACAGTTAGTAACTAAATATTCACATAAGTATAAGACCCTAGGCCCCAAGCCAGAAGATAATTTATGGTATTTTCTTACAACTAGTAGAAACCATTTCACCAATAAGGTAATCGTGGCTATAAGATGCATGTCACAAATTTTTGTATGTGAGTCTAAAAACAAACCATTTGTTTGAAATTACTTTGTAAATTATACAAATAAAAATGTTGTACTTTCTTTTTATCTCATATTTTTGTGACATAATTTCTTCCTTTTTTTAAAAAAACTAACAGATTCAGTCTTTAATATTTAACATAATGACATTCTGGCTTCTATCAAAAATAAAGCATTTTGTGTGTGTGTGTGAATGCTGATAGCTTAAACCACAATGTGGCTTGGCTTATATTTTGAAAATTTGCAAAATGTTTATGAATTGTGTATTCTTTATTACAGGGAATGATGCACTAATTTGATAGTGGTTGTCTTGGGTAAATTAAAAACAATGATATATTTTAGATGATTTAGTATGAAAAATTCCATGTTTTCATTCTTCTATTTTTAGCAATAGACTGGATTAGAAAATAAAAATAATTTCACCACAAAGGACTAAAATTTGTGGGTCAAATGTAAAAAATAAATTTAAATGTGTAACTCTGTGTGTGTGTGTGTGTGTGTGTGTGTGTGTGTGAAAACCCAAAACTAAAGAGAAAAACAAATCAAAGGCATTAATTGTATGTTGCAACAGGAGATAGTTCTGAGTGGTCATTTGTAAAAGTCTTGTTATCCACAGGTTTTGTTCATTTTTTGT
>NW_007733229.1:137767-139016 GCF_000696425.1 Galeopterus variegatus
CTCATCACTACTCCACTCTTCTAATACCCATCAGCTTTTGCTTTTAAAACATATGGAAAAAATGAGAAATTAGGTCTTAAGTTTCCAATTTGATTTGTTCAGGTTGGGGAGTTGGAATAGGTGACCCCTCCTAAAGAAGGACTGCTACTTGATGAAATGATAAATTTGATAACAATAGAATCCAATCTGCAAAGGAAACTATCTGTCTTGGTCTAGAAATGTGAAGGAGATGTTTGAAATGTGAAGGAGATGTCCCTGAACATGAAGTTATAAATATCCCACATGAAGATTCTGAGCTCATATCCATGTTATCTGAATCTGTGAAACAGACTATAGCCAAGAATGTTTTCTGCAAAGTTGTTGGATGGTTTGCATTCTACAGGAGATGGTAATTTCCAAATATGCATCCAGTGTCATCCTCTTCTTACAAAGCCACCACCCCTTGAATCTGGGTGGACCTCTTAAACTTCATGTTATAGAGCATGACAGAAATTACACGATGTGACCTCTGAGGAGAGGCCAAAAAGGCACTACAGATTCCACCTGGCTCTCTCATAGGACAAGTGCCTTTGTAATTCTAAACTGCAGCATAAAAAATTAAAAAAAAAAAGAGTACTCAAGCTTTCATGGTGAAGAGAATGTGTAGATATGGAGAGAGCAAGCTGAGGCACTCCAGTTGTTTCAGTCTCTAGAGGTTTGAGTCTTTCCATGCAGGTACCGTATATGTGAGGTAAGCCCAGCATTTGAGCTGCCCAGGCAGCTGGCCAAAGTAATACACACCTTTTTTGAAGAACATGAGTTCAAAGAAGTGTCATGGTATCCCCATGAATCCTCATTCGTAAAGCCCAACTCATCCTAAGCAGTTTGAATTGCAGAGAAACTTTATAGTATCAAAGTCAATAGAACAACTTAATAGCATTTAGAAAAAAAAATCAGTATTCCCTGCAAAAACAAATGAGGCTGTCAGTTGATTTCTTGGCGGCAACATACAGAGCAAAAGAAAGAAGAATAATGTTTTTAGAGTGCTAAATAAAAATATCATACCTATATTATATATCCAGTGAGATGAGACTACATATGATATTAAACATATAATAAATTTTATAGATTAAAACAAACAAAAAAAGTATTCCTAGGAACTTTTAAAGTACTTAATACACATATTTTAAAGAAAAAGACTAAAAACAATAACCTTGGCTCCTGTTTAGATATTACAAACAAAATAGAATAAAATATGCAAAGATTTAAG
>NW_007733229.1:139140-140146 GCF_000696425.1 Galeopterus variegatus
AAAACAAAAACCCATAACCCAGAAAAGGCACACATAAAATTATTAAGAATGAAAGGAAGAGGTAACCACAGACAGTAGATAAAATAATGTGTAAAACAAACTAGTGCTACAAAATACATATTGTATGATTCACTTTATATGGAGGTCAACAACAGGTAAAAACATACAATGTATCATTTACTTAAAATGATAAAGATGAGAAAATGATAAACAGTAAACTTTAAGCAGTGAAAAGTAAAGACATGAAATCAAGAACATTCAAAAGTTAGGTAATGTTCTGTTGTTATGTTGCTTGATGGATTCACACATTTTCATGGTATATATTATGTATTATGTTTTGTTTTATGTATGAAATATTTTATAATGAGATCTTTTAAGAGATTATTTTCTTAAAGGGTGACAGTAATTGGGATAACTAAGTTAAGTTTATCTAACTATATGAATGTAACAGTTACCATCAATTCAGAATACATTATAGTTATCTTTCTAATTATATACATAGCTTGGAGGTAGAAGAAAATGTAATTGTTAATATAGTTATGACACATACATTGCAGAAAACAACTTGTTTTCTGAATACCTTATCTATGACTATTCCATCATTCAAATTCTCTTTACTGCAAAAGAGAAGATTTAATTAAAATGAAAACATTTTCCTGGTTTTAAAAAGTCATACTTTTATTGGGCTGTTCATATAACAAATATGAGTATTCCACAAAAAGCATTTTAATATAAAAGAAAATAACTTTACTTTAATAATACTATTATTTCTCCACTCTGTTTGCTATGCAATTTCAGTGAGCATTTTTTCATTGTTCTTGGCTTGTCCTAATGATCCAGAAATTTAAAAGGAGTTATGATATATTCAATAAATTTGTTCAGACCTTGAAATATTCAAATAATGGAAAATATGCCTTTGTAAAGCACAGGCATGTTAGTCTTTGATTTTTTTTTTTATGGTTTAGACTACTTTATGACTTTCTCTCAATAAAAACCATAAAATTAA
>NW_007733229.1:140350-141584 GCF_000696425.1 Galeopterus variegatus
TTTTTTTTTTTATGGTTTAGACTACTTTATGACTTTCTCTCAATAAAAACCATAAAATTAAAATGACCATGCAGGAGTTTATGAAGCGCCTCTGACCCAACATGCTAAAGCTAATGGTAGCAAAATTGTTTCCTGAATCTTCTAAAATATCTGGAGGGAACTATTTTTTAATACCTGGGCAGAGAAGAAGTCTGGGAAATTCATTTTGGGGGAAATCCTTCATCTGCCAGCTGAACACAGAAAGAAAAGTGTCAATGTCTACAAATTATATTTTAAATATTTCAAATTATATGTTCAAACTATATGCCAGATGACACCTTAGCCATCATGCCTTGGAGAGAAATGAATGAGAAAGACCTTGACAGAATTAAAATATCATTATTACTGAAATAATGAACATTAATAGTTACTAGAACACCATTTCTAGATTATTACTAGGATTTTCACCACTCGTTGCATTTCTTTTCTAATAGTAGAGACAAGAAATGAGTGATAAAACATTAGATCACTGGATTAAATCCCTCATCATTATTTCCTTCCTAAAAAATCATACTATCTGAAAGATGTGAGTTTACGAAAATGAAATCAATGTCAAATTATACTAACAAAGATTTTCCTCTACATACCCTGATAGATTTAAGACTTTTCCATAAATATTTTAATAAGGTGTTTGAAACTTACGGGTATTGCTTAGTATATAAAAATAAATAACAATTGTGGCCATAGAAGTCTTATGTTGGCTCAGCTTTGTGTATTGAGGGAAGATGAAATCAGAGAACTGAGAAAAGGAGGCAATGCAATGTAACAATGAATTGATGCAGTCACTGTATCCGAGTGATATTTACAACCTGGATTTTGAAGTATTTTATTATCTTATTTTTCTTGACCATTATCAAGGAAACTCTGCCCAGCACCAGCTTAAAGAAATTAGGTTGTTTTCTTTTTATCACATAACAAGAAGAGGTAGTGGGCATTAGAAGAGGGCATTATACCTTGCATATACTTGTCTATCCTTTGTTACTGCTATTCAATTTCTTTTTCTTGGTAAGGCAATAGCATAGACTTATATGGTATATGATGATAATGCATTTTGTTCTGTGAGAAAATATTGAGTAATAAAAAAGAGATAATTAAAGGGAATAATTAAATTGTGAAATTACATATAAGATCCAGAAAGACATAAAGAAATATTAGGAATAGGTATAGTATCTCTTATCATAACAAAACTGTTTAT
>NW_007733229.1:142614-146735 GCF_000696425.1 Galeopterus variegatus
AAAAAAAACAGTTTGGAAGTTTCAAAAATAAAAAAGATGTTATATATGTGTTTCACTGGTTTGTTATTTTTGATTATGCAATTGGATGTCTATAGCAATGCATACATGTGCCATTTTATTATTATTATTTTTATCTCCAAGATATCTCCATGGGAATGGAATAGAAATGGACTATTTTCTTGGCTAGATCTGCATTTATTTCATATTGGAGATCCTAATTGCTACAGCACTTGGTCAAATCATTTCTCTTCTGCTCACATTCTGCTAAACTATTCCCAATATGACAGGTAATTCACCTGTTTAGTTTGTAAGACCTATCTTTGTCTCCTTTTGAAACAAAATCGTTTACTTTCATTATCAAAAGTAACTGCCCACTTAACATTTGACCTTTCAGTGGCTCCTTATTTTTCAAGAATAAGTACATTCTTGCCTTAAATCTATTATATAGTGCTGAGTAATAAGTACTAAAAATAAAAGTAAAAATAAAGAGGTGGAATTAATTTAATTATATATTATATACATCACGATCAGGTGGGATTCATCCCAATGATGCAAAAATGATTAAACATATTTATTGATTCAGCAAATCAATAAGCGTGATATACCACATCAACAGAATCGAGGACAAAAACACATATAATTATCTCAATAGACGCAGAAAAAGCATTTGAAAAAATTCAACATCCCTGCATGATAAAGGCTCTCAGCAAATTAGGTATAGAAGGAAAGTATTTCAATACAATGAAAGTTGTGTATGAAAAATCCACTGACAATATCATCACAGATTGGGAAACACTGAAAGCTTTTCCCTTGAGAACAGGAATAAGACAAGGATGCCCACTCACACCACTGCAATTTAAGAGAGTACTGGAAGTACTAGCCAGAGAAATCAGTGAAGACAGAGAAATAAAGGGCATCCAGACTGGAAAAGATGAAATCAGATTGTTCCTATTTGCAGATGACATGATGCTAACATAGAACAGCCTAAAATCTCCACCAAATAAAAAAAAAAAAAGAAAAGAAAAAAACCAAATAACCTTTTAGAGTTCATAAACAATTTTAGTCAAGTGCAGGATACAAAATCAACACACAAAAATCAGCAGCATTTTTACACTCCAACAATGAACTAGAAGAAAAAATAAATCAAGAAAGCTAGCCCATTTGTAATAGTAACAAAAAAAATTAAATATATATAGAAGAATCAATTTAACCAAGGAGGTAAAAGATATCTATAACAAGAACTACAAATCACTGTTGAAAGAAATTAAAGAGTACATAAAAAGATGGAATCACATTGCTTGTGCTTGGATTGGAAGAATTAACATTGTGAAAATGTCCATACTACCCAAAGCAATCTACAGATAAAATGCAATCCCCATCAAAATACCAATGACACTCTTCACAGAAACAGAAAAAACAACCCTAATGTTCATATGGAACAACAAAAAACCCCAAATAGCCAAAGCAATCCTGTGCAAAAAATAAATAAAAATTAAAGCTAGAGGCATAAACTACTTGTCTTCAAATTATACTACAAAGCTATAGTAACCAAAACAGCATGGTACTGACATAAAAACACTTGGACCAATGGAATAGAATAGAGAACCCAGAAATCAACCAACAAACCTACAGCCAACCAATCTTTGTCAAAAGCATGAAGGACATACATTAGGGAGGAACCTGCCTCTTCAATAAATGGTGCTGGGAAAACTGGACATCCATATGTAGAAGAATGAAGCTAGAGCTGTACCTCACACTATATACTAAAATCAACTCAAAATAGATTAAAGACTTAAATTAAAGGCCTGAAACTATAAAACTCCTAAATGAAAACTTTAGGAAGTAAGACTGAGCAAAGTCTTTAACACCCAAAGCACAGGCAATAAAAGGAAAAATAAACAAATGGGATTATATCAAACTACAAAGCTTCTGCACAGCAAAAGAAAAATCAGACCAAAAAGGCAACCTAGAGAGTGGTAAAAAATATTTGCAAACTATGCATCTGACAAAGGATTAATATCCAGGATACAGAAGGAACTCAAACAAAACAGTAAAATAAATAAATAAATAAATAAATAACTCAATTAACAAATGGGCAAAGGAGCTGAATAGGCATTTCTTAAAGGAAGATAAACAAATGGCCAACACATACATGAAAAACTGCTCAACATCACTCAGCATCAGGGAAATGCAAATCAAAACTACATTAAGATATCATCTTACCCCATTTAGACTGGCTACTATTTAAAATGATGGCAAATAACAAATGCTGGTGAGGATATGAAGAAAGGGGAACCCTTCCAAACTGTTGGTGGGACTGTATATTGGTGCAGCCATTATGGAAAACAGTATGGAGATTCCTTAAACAATTTCAAGTAGAACTGCCCTATGGTCCAGCAATTTCACTGCTGGGTATATACACAAAGGAATAAAAAGCATCATGTCAAAGAGATGCCTGTACCCCCATGTTCATTGCAGTTCTATTTATAATAGCCAAGAGTTGGAACTAATTTAAATGTCTGTATTAGTCATGGTTCTCCAGAGAGACAGAATAAATAGGAAATGTTATAAATATATGAGAGAGAATTTATTAGGGGAATTAACTCACATGATTGTGAAGAAAAGTCCCAAGGTAGGCTATCTGCAAACTGGATGCAGGTAGCGTGGCTCACTCCAAGTCCTAAGTCCTCAAAACCAGGGAAGCCAATGGTGTCCTTGGCATTAAGTCCCAGAACCCAACAGCTGAAGAGTCTCGAGCTCTGATGTCCACAGACAGGAGAGGAGAGTGTAACCCAGCTCCAACAGATAGAGAGAGAGCTTCCCCTTTTTTTCTGTCTTTTGTTCTCTTTGGGACACTAGTGGATTAGGTGGTTCCCACCCACATTGAGGGTGGGTCTTTCCTACCCAGTCCACTTAGGTTGTCATACTAATGTCTGCTGGAAACACTCATGGACACACCAAAAAAGATAGTTTTACCAGGTTTCTTCATATTCCTTCATCTAATCAAGTTGACACCTAGAATTAACCTTCACAATGTCCTTCATCAGACAACTGGATAAGGAAAATGTGGCATATATAGACAATGGAATATTACTCTGCCATAAAAAAGAATGAAATATGCCATTTGCAGCAACATGGATGAACTTAGAGAAAATCATATTATGTGAAATAAGCCAGGCACAGAAAGAGAAATACCATATGTCCTCACAGGTGAGAGCTAAAAAACAGATAAATAAAAGAAAGATACAACAAGAACAATAATACATAGAACTTTCAAAAGGAAAACCGAGGTTACTAGAAGTGGGAAGTTAGGGGAAGGAAGGAATTGGTAAAGGGCTACAAATAGTGATGACAGTGTATATTGTTGAACATAATAATTATTCTCATTAGAGCAGCACATTTTGAACACAATATTGACACTCAACTCCTTTGTACCCCACAGATATGTACAATCATCTATGTTACGATAAAATAAATAAATAAACACATAAATGAAAAGAAAGCAGAAGAGACTTATGGAATTAAAACAGCATTCATGAGATTCATTTTTATTGAAGAACCCACGATTTTTAAATGGGGATATTTCAATAAAATATTCTGGCTAAGAGAGGCTAAGGAGTGCCATGTTAAAAACAGTGACTTCCTTTTCTCAGAAAAGGGAATTTTGTGTGTCAGAGCAGCTCATCTGGTCCATTTTTTAAAAGAGGTTCATTTGTAAAGACAGACAAGAGGCTTCTCAATTTTCTCTAGCTGGAAGAGTAGTGATTAATTCTGAGACTTTATGGACAGATGTGCGTGTAAACACACATCAGCAGCAGGAAGGTTAAGAAATAATATCACTGCTATTATGCCTAGTCTACAAGTTTTTTTTCTTCCTCCAGAGCTAATCATCCTAGCATCAGAAACAAAACTGAAGGATTATGCTGTGTTCCAAGAACAGTTCTGATAATGTTAATTGTATTGGTGAGTAAACTCAGAAACAACAAACAACAGTAAACCGAGCCCTGTTTCAGTGCCAGTGAAAAGGCAGTGTTTGCCAGATGGAAAAGGCCTCAACAACAGGGAAAAATTATTTTCAGTCTTCTAAAGGAAATCTGGCCATGAAGACCAAAGAAGACAAA
>NW_007733229.1:147515-148540 GCF_000696425.1 Galeopterus variegatus
GTCTAATAAGAATTTGCCTCAAACTCCATTAGTCATTTGTGTCAAGGAATGCCAAGACTTTGTATATCCTATTGTCTTCAGGAGAAAAGACCAATCAGACAAGATACCAGACAGAAATAAATATAAATTAAAAAATAATAATAATAAAATAATGATATATTTAATTTAATATTCTAAAATATTATGATTTCAATATGTACTTAATATACATGTTATTAATGAGATATTTTACCTTATATTTTTTTGTACTAAGTTTTCAAACTTCAGCATTTAAAGCACATCACAATTCAGACTAGTTGCATTTCAAGTGCTGAATAGCCAAATATAGCTAGTGGTTTCCATATTAGACAATGCAGCTCTAGAGCAGTTTTTCTCTGTTTGCAGTTGATTAAAGCAGCACATCTACCTTAACAATCAAGCTAAGTTCTAGGTTAAGTACTTTTATGTAATTAAATGTATGTAACTAAAATGCACGCTTAAATAAAATGCAAAACTACTTGTACTTGGATATAAATTAAGCAAATACTTTAAGCAAAATTTAGACCACATGTAAGATACTATTTGGGTAATCATTACAAATCTACTTTTAATGTTAAAACATTTAAAATTTAATCATCCCACATCAGAAGATTAATTGAAAAATTTTGATACAATCCAATAGTAAAATTCTATGGAGGCAATCAAAATGATGAGTATTTCACATATATTTAATAACATGGCTAATATATCCAGACAGTATTTTTAAGTAAAAGGAGTTACATGACATAATGTCTGGTGTGACTTCATTTTGGTAAAATAAAAATATAATTATTTGAGCATATATGTAGAGAAAAAAAGGTTAAACATCTACAGATCAATCTTTAAAAAATATAACATGAATATCTGAAACATAAAAATTCTGTATTTTTTTCATGTGTTTATATCTTCCAAAACATAGCATTTTTGTTCATAATAAAAAAATAGATATGGGTTAGCAATATGTATGAATATATAATCTGAAAGTCCTTATGCTATAAACATCTGGA
>NW_007733229.1:149145-151988 GCF_000696425.1 Galeopterus variegatus
GCATATATGTAGAGAAAAAAAGGTTAAACATCTACAGATCAATCTTTAAAAAATATAACATATGAATATCTGAAACATAAAAATTCTGTATTTTTTTCATGTGTTTATATCTTCCAAAACATAGCATTTTTGTTCATAATAAAAAAATAGTTATGGGTTAGCAATATGTATGAATATATAATCTGAAAGTCCTTATGCTATAAACATCTGGATATGCAAGACAAACTATTATCAAGCATTCTTATACATTCATAATTGAGATCAGATAAAGGAAAGCGCAATTCTTCAATTTTCATAAAGCAAAAGGGAGTCAAACAAGCTCAGCAATCACCTGAGTCTGAGGCTAGTGTTCTAGAGGTTTAGGTTACTCTCCTTAGCCAGTGGATATGTAAGGATGGATGTGGAGTTTCTCAATAACCTAGAGGATTGGGTTTTAATGTCTATTCAGGAAGAAGAACTCTATATTGGGACTCTGAAAGGTCAATGTTTGAAAATAAAACCTCTACCATTAAAGCTAACCTTCAGTGAAATAACTGGATGGAAAACCCATCCACAAACACAAGGAAAATGACAAGCAAATACCTTTGTTTTTCTCATGGGCTCCAGCTGGTGTGTCTTTCAAAAATATGTAACTACAGTATATGTGTGTCATTCAATAGATGTGGTTTCAATGCACCACAACTTGACCCAGGAACTGTATAGCTGATAAATATACAATTTCATCCTAAATGAATTACGTTCCTGTGGCAAGACAAAATTTAAACACAGGACACACAAGAGTTTTATAAATGAAACATTACAAATTTTTAGTTTATGAAAATTTACAAAGCCTATCAGAGTTACTATTGCTGCATCCCAATTCCCACACAATTTACTGGCTTAAAACCATCTATTCGTATGCTCATGGGTTCTGCAAGTTTGGAATTCAGACAGTATAGCAGGAATATCTTATTTGTTGCATGATGTCTGGGACATAGGGTTGTGAAAAATTGACAGCTAGGTGTGCCTCCATGACCGGTGACTGTGATCATTGAGAGGGAGTTTTCACATTTCTGTGAATTGACTGCAGCTATTGTCTAGGAATTCAGGTAGGGGTCATAAGAGCACCACATGACATGGGCTTCTCCACTGTGTGGTGGCTCCAAGGTACCAAGAAGAAGTGTTCCAGCAAACAAGTCAGAATAGATATTAACTTTTATGACATAAGTTCAAAAGTCCTGCAGCATCACTTCTACCATATTCTTCCATTATACTTGTTAAAATCGAGTTATTTATATTAGCCACGATTCAAAGGAAAGGGAAGCCTTCAATGAGAAGACTGTTAAAGAATTTGTGAAGATGTTTTTAAACAACCATAGTCTGAAATTGGGCCACAAATTATTTATATTCCCTTCACTTGAAAAATGTACTTATCTCCTCCCAAGACTCCTTAAAAGTCTTATTTCATTACAGCAGTAGGTTCAGGCTCAAGGTCCAGGATCTCATAATATAAATCAACTCTAGGTCAGATGAAGTTCTCCAGGTACAGTTATTCTTGATATGAAGACATTCAAAGCAAGGTGATCATTTATCTGCCACTTCCACTCCTGTCCTCTCAAAGGGATGCAACATCTTTGGTGGCATAGGCATTAGGTTAATGCTATTGATTCTTCCACTTAAAAAAACAGCTAAAGTAAATGTTATTTAACAGTGACTGGTCCACAGCAACTCTGAACTCCATCCAGGTGCATGTCGGAATTTTCCTGATGAAGACTCAGTCTTACTCTCTTGAGATTTTTGTAGTTTGTTATGTTTTTTTCTGTGGCATTTGCCTTTGGTTTCGAGTTCTTTGTTCCACTCTCTGACAAACTGTACAACATTTCCATAGATAGATCATGACAAATTTTATAGGCTCAAAATATAAAATTACAGAGCCNAACATTTCCATAGATAGATCATGACAAATTTTATAGGCTCAAAATATAAAATTACAGAGCCCGAGGAAGGGGTCAAGATGGAGGAGTAGTCGGTTCCTGGTGTAGCTCTCCCACTGAGTGACCAATTTGCAGCTTTGGAGGAGCAGCGACAGAGGACCCGAAATCTGTGCTGGAACGGACAGGAGCTGTCTGTGGCAGGACCCCAGTTCAGGTTGCTCCCCATTTTGTAGAGAGACTTTAGAGTTTTTGGGCCCACATGCCCTGAGACTGCCGGCCAGAGAAGGCAGGGGATGGGGCGGGACTTCCGGCGCAGGCCATCCATCTCAGTGAGTGATCTGAGATACACGGGTTCCCAAGCCCTGAGCCAGACCAGCTGGTGAAGACAGACAGGGTGGGAATTTCGGCCCAAGCCCTCCATTTCTGTGAGCTACCTGAGCAGCTCTGGGATCCTAAGCCCCGAGTCAGACAAGCTGGTGAACTCAGGCGGGGTGGGACTTCTAGACCAGGCCATCTGTCTCCGTGAGCGACTTGAGAGGCTCCAGGCTCGGCCAACCGACCAACTGGTGAAGGCAGATGGGGTAGGACTTCCAGTCCAGGCTAGTTTCTGCTGCCCAGAAGCAGCAGCCCCTTCAGGATCCAAGCCAGACATCAAGGTGAAACAAGTGAACTGTGATACCCCCGGCCACAATGACAAAACACCAAAGGAAAGAAACCAGAAATATGAAAAATCAAGAAAGTATATTGCCACCAAAAGAAATTAATAACTTACAAGTGCTAGATCCTATAGAACAGGAAGTCTTTGAAATGACAGCTAAGGAGTTTAGAGTAACTATTCTAAGGAAACCAAATGAGATTCAAGAAAACTTAGTGAAACAACACAATGAAATGAGAAAAAACATACAGGATCTGAAAGAAGAAATGTACAAA
>NW_007733229.1:153474-164892 GCF_000696425.1 Galeopterus variegatus
AAGGCTATCCTTCCAAAATGAAGGACAAATAGCATATTTCTCAGACAAACAAAAACTGCAGAAATTCACTACAACATGACCAGCCCTACAAGAAATTCTCAAGGAAGTATTGGGTTTGATACCACAATAACAGCCATCACTACCATGAGTACACAAGAAAGAACAATACCTACCAGCAAAACAAAAATGCTAACAAAAAAGAGAAAAAAAAAATAGTTTATCTATCACCTCAAGAAACCAACAAATACAGAACACAAACAGAAAATTTGAAAGAAAGGAAAAAAAGATTCTTAAGACATCCAAACAAAAATCAGTATAATGCTAGGAGTAAATCAACACCTTTCAATAATAACTCTGAATGTAAGGGGACTAAATTACCCATTCAAAAGACACAGACTGACTGGATTAAAAAGATGGACTCAACAATATGCTGTCTCCAAGAGACTCACTTGACCTGTAAAGACTCACATAGACTAAGAGTGAAAGGATGGAAAAAGATATATCATGCAAGTAGAAATGAGAAATGAGCTGGAGTAGCTATTCTTATATCAGATAAAATAGACTTTAAAGCAAAAACCATTAAAAGAGATAAAGATGGCCAATATATAATGATAAAAGGATCTATCCATCAAGAAGACATAACAATCATAAATATATATGCACCTAATGTCAGAGCAGCCAGATTTACAAAGCAAACACTATTAGATCTAAAGAAAGAAATAGACACTAATGCCATAAAAGTGGGGGACCTGAACACCACACTCTCATCATTGGACAGATCATCTACACAAAAAATCAACAGAGAAACACAAGATCTAAACAATACTTTAGACCAATTGGATTTGGCAGATATCTACAGAACATTTCACCCAACAACCTCAGAATATTCATTCTTAACATCAGCACATGGAATATTCTCCAGGATAGACCACATGTTACATCACAAAGCAAGTCTTAACAAATTCAAAAAAATTGGAATTATTCCATGTATTTTTTCTGATCACAATGTATTAAAATTTGAAATCAATAATAAACAAAACTCTGCAAACTATACAAACTCATGGAAATTAAACAACATTCTACTTAATGACATGTGGGTCCAAGAAGAAATTAAACAGGAAATCAAAAAATTACTTGAAACTAATGAAAATAATGACACTTCATACCAAAACCTGTGGGAGATTGCAAAAGCAGTTTTAAGGGGGAAATTTATTGCATTAAATACTTACTTCAGAAGAATGAAAAGATGGCAAATAAATAATATAACACTTCACCTTAAAGATCTAGAAAAACAAAAACAATCGAAACCTAAAGTTAGTAGACAGAAAGAAATTATTAAGATCAGAGCAGAACTAAATGAAATAGAAATATGAAAAACAATACAAAAGATCAATGAAACAAAAAGTCAGTTCTTTGAAAAGATTAATAAAATCAACAAACCTTTAGCTAAGAAGAGAAAAGACCCAAATAAGAAAAATTAGAAACGAAGAAGATGATATCACAACTGACACCTCAGAAGTACAAGAAATCTTAGAGACTACTTTAAACATCTATATGCCAACAAATTTGAAAATCTGGAGGAAATGGATAAATTTCTGGATGTATACAAATTACCAAAACTGAGCCAAGAAGATATAGAAAATCTGAACAGACCAATAACAATAAAAGAAATTGAAGCTGTTAACAAAAGGCTCCTAGCAAAGAAAAGCCTAGGACCAGATGAGTTCACTGCAGACTTTTACCAAATCTTCGAAGAGGAACTGATACCAATTCTCTACAAACTATTCTGAAAGATTGAAACAGAGGTCATTCTCCCAAATTCATTCTATGAGGCAAATATCACCCTGATACCAAAACCAGACAAAGATTCATCAAAAATAGAAAACTACAGGCCAATATCCTTGATGAATATAGATGCAAAAATCCTCAATAAAATGCTAGCTAACAGAATACAGCAACACATACACAAAATTATACACCATGATCAAGTGGGATTTATCCCAGGGATGCAAGGTTGGTTCAACATACACAAATCAATAAATGTGATACACCACATTAATAAAAGTAAAGACAAAAACCACATGATCATCTCTATTGACACTGAAAGAGCATTTGACAAAATTCAATATCCTTTCATGATAAAGACTTTCTACAAGTTAGACATAGACAGAAAGTATCTCAATGTAATTAAAGCGTTATGCAATAAGCCCACTGCCAATATCATCCTGAACAGGATGGTAGATAAGGATGCCCACTCTTACCACTACTATTCAACATAGTGTTGGAAGTACTAGCCAGAGCAATCAGCAAAGAGAAGGAAATAAAGGGCATCCAGATTGCAAAGGATGATTTCAAGCTGTCCCTTTTTGCAGATGATATGATCCTACATATTGAACAGCCTAAAGCTTCTATTAAAAAAAACTCCTAGAGTTGATAAACGATTTCAGCAAAGTTGCAGGATACAAAATCAACACACAAAAATCAGTAGCATTTCTATACTCCACCAGTGAACATGCAGAAACAGAAATCAAGAAAGCTAGCCGATTTACAATAGCCACCAAAAAAACAGAATATTTAGGAATAAAGCTGACCATGGATATGAAAAATCTCTATGAAGACAACTACAAACCACTGTTGAGAGAAATTAAAGAAGACAAAAGTTGGAAAGATATCCCATGCTCTTGGATTNAAAATATGGCATGTGAGCTCTTAGTATTCTGATTTACAGGCACCTGGCCAGGTTCTTTCAGAGCGTGTTTGTAGTTCTAGAACTTTCTTTTGGTCAGGTCTTCTTGAATACACAGATGTTTGCACTGGCTAAAGTGCAGCCACATGTACCTTCTGGTTAAAGCCTTCCCATAAAATAGTCCATAAATGAACATTGTTATCCCAAGAAAAAATAAAAGCACTTAGAAGAAAATTTAGCACTTCTAATGCAGAGCATTTTGTAATCCTCTATTGGCCAAATCTCTCTGGAGAGGAGGTCAGTAATTATCTCATTACCCTGCTAAAGAAACAAGTTGACTGCTGTTCCCAGTGTAACACATGGTCAGTCAAGGTCTCAAATTAGAACACAAAGCATTCTTATTTCAGGGACCATGTGGAGCCAATGACAAATTTGGGTATAAGAGTATTGTGAGTTATGGAGATAACCAATATGATAAAATCACTCCCTGATGACAAAATATGCATATGTATAAAGCTGAGAAAAAAAGAAATTCTCAATTACATTTAAAGCCAGACATTTGTTTATTTGAGCTTTATAAGTTTCAATAATGTATGAGTTGATGGAAGGGAAAGGAAACATGTAGAGGGAGAGAGAGAGAGAGGAAGAGAAAGAGAAAGGATAATATGGCAGAGAAATTGCAAAGTAAAAAGAGATTGTGAACATATACAATATTAGTTCAGTCATGCTTTTAATTTAATAGCTCTCTATCTCTGAAGATAGAATATGACAATAAATTTCATGCTGAAACTTTAGTCTCCAAAGGGAATATATCAAATAAATAAAAGCATACTGTTTTGTTACTCTGACTCTGAATGGAGGGAATGTCAAGATATTATTCTAAGTCGATACAGAGATATGAAGAAAATCTCTATTTTTATTTGCCATTTAGGTTCAGAAAAGTGCATATCCTCTCCCCCACTCACCACACGCACCGTAAGCAATAACTTTAAAATTATTCCTTTTTGCATCACGTTGTTACTGATGTTACTCTTGAATAAACTTTTATCTTTCATTGCCTTGTGTCTTGTCAGTCTTGTGAATTTTGATTGTAATTTTATTGGGCTAAGATCCAGTAAAATCCTATTTTCCATGCAACCTTTAGTATTTTATGGGCATTTTTAAAAAATAAATTAAATGCAGAACAAGACAAAATACAAAAAGCAGTATTTCAAAAAACAACCATACTCTCTCTTCCTTAAACAGGTTAGTTAAAAAAACAAAAAATCAACCTCTAATAATTTCAGAGGGTGGGTAGGTAGGAGAAAGGGTTATTTCCTGTGAATCCCCTTAACACTTCTTGCATTATTCTAAAACAAACTGATATCACCTAGTTTATTATTTTTAAAAGATCCATATTCTTTTTAGAAGTTGTCTTGTTGGCTTTTTTGAACTGATATGTTTTAATTTATTTAGGGGTTAGAGAAATTATCTATATATCATTTAATATTTCTTGACACACAATAATTTGCCTAAATTTAAACTGGTATCTCTATAATAACTTGAAAAAAAAAAAGCAGCATCTCCCTTGAGGTTTGCTCTTAGCTTGCCTCAAGATACTAGTTCTGTGCACTTTTATCCGAGTGCCATTTCTCCAAATTCTAGAAGACCTGGCTATGTAACCAAGTCTGTGAATACTGCCTTTGCAGTTGCTTTCCTCATATAGACTCATCTAAATACAGATTGACTCTGAGTCTTCAGCACCAAAAACAGGCCATCCAAAGACTGCTGAGGAATTCCTTTGAAAGGTGTATGTTCTGCAAATATAAGCCAATTGATTATTCTTTTTGTGAATACATTCACAATGTAACTAGATGTTCTCTACCAATTTCCATTTTTTTTCAATGTGACCTGAGAAATTGTTTGATGACAGGGAAATTGCTATGCAAAATACTATGCCTGAAAAACAGGAATTAGGCAAGGATGCCCACTCTTACCACTCCTATACTAACCAGAGCAATCAGAGAAGAGAAGGAAATAAAGGGCATACAGGTTGGAAAGGATGAAGTCAAGCTGTCCCTGTTTGTGGATGACATGATCCTATATATTGAACAGCCTAAAGCCTCTATATTAAAAAAAAAAAACCCTCCTAGAGTTGATAACTGATTTCGGCAAAGTTGCAGGATAAAAAATCAACACACAAAAATCAGTAGCATTTCTATACTCCAACAGTGAACATGCAGAAAAAGAAATCAAGAAAAGTAGCCCATGTACAATAGCCACTAAAAAAATAAAATACTTAGGAATAAAGCTGACCAAGGATGTGAAAAATCTCTATGAAGAGAACTACAAACCACTGTTGAGAGAAATTAAAGAGGACACATGAAGATGGAAAGATATCCCTTGCTCTTGGATTGGAAGAATTAACATTACAAAAATGTCCATATTACCCAAAGATTCAATGCAATCCCCATCAAAATTCCAATGACATTTTTCTCTGAGATGGAAAAAGCTATCCAGACATTTATATGGAAGAACAAAAGACCATGCATAGCCAAAGCAATCCTGAGCAAAAAAATAAAGCTGGTGGTATAACACTACCTGACTTTAAACTATATTACAAAGTTATAATAAACAAAACAGCATGGTACTGACATAAAAACAGACACATGCATCAATGTAACAGAATAGAGAACCCAGAAATTAACCCATATGCCTACAGCCATCTTATCTTTGACAAAGGCAGCAAGACTACATACTGGGAAAGAGACTCCATTTCTACAAATGGTGCTAGGGAAACTGGATAATCATATGTAGGAGAATGAAACTAGACCTGTATCTTTCACCATATACCAAAGTGAGCTTGAAATCAATTAAAGAATTAAATATACACCCTGAAACAATAAAACTTCTTAAATAAAACATAGGGGAAACTGTCCAGGAAATAGGAGTGGGTACAGAATTCATGAACAGGACCCAAAAAGCACCAGCAACTAAAGGTAAAATAAACAAATGGATTATATCAAACTAAAAAGCTTCTGCGCAACAAAAGAAACAGTCAACAGAGTAAAAAAACAGCCAACAGAGTAGGAGAAAATTTTTGCAAAATATATATCTGACAAAGAATTAATATCCAGAATATACAAAGAACTCAAACAACTTTACAACAAAAAAACAAATAACCCAATTAAAAAATGGGCAAAGGAGCTGAACAGACATTTCTCAAAGGAAGATATACGAATGGCCAACAGACACATGAAAAAGTTCTCAATATCACTCAACATCCAGGAAATGCAAATCAAAACCACTTTGAGATACCATCTCACTCCAGTTAGGATAGCTAACATCCTAAAGACTGAGAATGATAAGTACTGGAGAGGTTGCAGAGAAAAAAAAAACTCTTATCCACTGTTTGTGGGGCTGCAAAATGGTGTGGCCTTTATGGAAAATGATATGGACGTTCTTGAAACAGAAAGATAAATTACAGGTAGATCTACCATATGACCTAGTGATCCCACTGCTGGGAATATACCCAGAGGAATGGAAATCATCATGCCGAAGGAATACCTGTACTCCAATGTTTATTGCAGCACTGTTTACAATAGCCAAGATCTGTAACCAGCCCAAATGTCCATCATCTGATGAGTGGATAAGGAAACTGTGGTACATCTACACAATGGAATACTACTCTGCTATAAAAAAGAATGAAATACTACCATTTGCAACAACAACAACATGAATGGACTTAGAGAAAATTATATTAATGAAACAAGTCAGGCACAGAAAGAGAAATACCACACGTTCTCATTTATTTGTTGGAGCTAACTATTAATAAATAAATAAACATACAAACAAATAAAGGTTGGGTGGAAGAAGACAGAATAACCACAAAAATTCCTTGAACTATTTAATCCAAGTGCACAGACACGATGTGGCGGGGGGGAGGAATGGGTAAGGGGCATGAAAATCAAGTACAATGTATTTTGAGAAGTAAAATAAAATAAATTTAAAAAATTTACAAAGCCCATTAAGAGACAATCTAACATGAATAAACGTAATGCATACCAGCTTAAATAGGCTTAGAATGCCAAGAATTTATAAAAGTGTTATGATAGTAAATTTAATTATTTTAAATGATTAAGACACAATATGTTAAAATCTTTAAAATGAGGTACCATGACACAGAGGATGTAGGTTTAAAAACTAGAATTTGAGAAATAAAAATATTAGTAAAACTTAAATTACATGGCATGGGTAAAATAGCAGTTTAGATATAACTGAAGATAGAATTAGTTAACTGCAAGAGAGAAAAAGGGGAAGCAGGTCAGAAAGAATAAGGATAAAAAAATGTGTGAGGTTTAACATTCTGTGGGATATAATTACATGGTCCAACATATTCTAAAGGAGTCCCCTTAAGAAAAGGAAATAGGCACTATATCATGTAAAAATGACAAAAATATTCCAGAATTTGTTTAAATCCTTGGATCCTAGAAGTACAGTCAATCTCGAATAAGGATAAATAACAATAAATCTATACAAAGTTGTACTAAGAAATATTCTAAAGAAAACTTCAGAGTCAGAATCTTATAAGAAGCTTGGGGAAAATAATAATTACAAAAAGACAATTAGTTTGACATTAAACTGGACATCAGCAAAATGACTAAAGACAATATCATCTATTCATAGTGACTGAGGAAAATAATTATTAGACCGGAATCTAAACCCCAGGTAAACAACCACTAAGAGTGGGCATGAAATAAACATTTTCTAGAGAAACAATGAGTGAGAGTTCACAACTCATACACATTCATTAAAAAAAGCTTACTAAGGATGTCATTTAGGAGGAAGGAATCTCTACATACAATGAAGAAGGAGAGCATGTTTTACAATGATGAAAAAAATTTGTTAAATATATGAGTAAATTTAATTAAGGCTTAACTAAATTTTAGAGATATAAAAAATTATAGACAAGAAAATTATGTGAGACAAGAGGCATTAGAGTAATTGGAGGTAATGAATAATAAGCCTCTTGTATATCTTGGGAGGAGACTAATCATAACAATTAACTTTAAACATTGTTAAGTAAATTATCCTTATTAAAAATGTTAAAATATCATAAAAAGTAAGAAGGGAAAAACCCTGTTTCAGACCTTTATGGAAGACAAGGTACTTTGAAAATTATCTCATAAGAAAACACTTAGATTGTTGAATAGAATGTAGGAAACATTATTACATATGCTAACTGGAATTCTCAGGATTACAGGGGAAACACCTAGAGTCCAAAAACAAAGAGTGAATTGGAAGCTAGAGCAGAAAGTGAGAACCTACGTAGTAGCTGCGCTATGGGCATATCTTTTAGTGGTTACCAAAGGCTTTGCTGATAATAGTGCAAAAAGCAAAGTGTAAGTTGAAAACTAGGGAAGGAGCTGAACACTGATGTTTCAGCTGTGCTTGGTGGCAGTCGTTGATAGTGGTAATCAATGAGGGTGGAAAGAGGAACGGGTAAAGGGATGAGAAAATCAACTACAATGTATATTGAGAAGTTAAAAAACAAACAAACAAACAAAAATAAACAAAAGGACTTGGGTGCTTATGGTGATGTAGATACAAGAGAAAAGTGGGATGTTGGAATTTGAGAAACAGACTCTGGCATGAAGACTGGACTTACAGAGAAACGTTGCCCTCAGTGTAATTGTGGATTAAAAACAACAACAACAACAACAACAACAAAAGAACACCCTTAACAGGAAGAGAGAAAAAATATTGTCTGTTTCAGTTTGGGCTGTGGATAGGGTACAGAAAATATTTCCTGAGATTTTGTGACCACATTGTATCCATACACATGGATATTGTATTAATATTTATACTACTTGTCTTGTGAGGTCTGGGAACCCAGACCACATAGAATTTCTGAGAAAAGTTTCCAATATGAAAAATATGATCTTTTAATCTAAAATAACAAAATATAGGAGGAAACAAACTAGCATGATTGATCAAATCAGCAGCAGACAGAGACACATAACATGATAAATCTGTCAGGAACTGCAGAATAAAACTATTGGATGAAGATTACGTGGCATAGCCTGGCTTGCTGTTCTAGTCTCTTTCAATTTCCTCTCTTTTCAGTGATACACTGATTTCATTTCCCAGACTCCCCTGTAGTTGGCTATGGCCATGCAACTATGTACTGGCCTATGAAATGTGATTAGAACTTCTAGGCCCAGTTGTTAAAAAATTCCAATATACAATCCTTTATTCTCCTTTTTTCAGACCCTTGCAGAATGGAGAGGGCAATATGGGTTTGGAGGGTGGAGGACCACAGGCATTGAAGGAGATGGTCTGCTCACATAGGAAAAAAGAAGTGTCCTTACCCAAAATGCCTGACTGAACTGGTTCACCTTTGCTGGGAATATATGACACAAAGATTCAGTGTGTGTTTGTAAAAATAGCTAGCATTAAACAAATTAATAAAATATAAAATATGTTTAAGTGATTTAATAAATAAAAGGAGAAATTGAAAATAAGAAAAATAAAAAGCTCTTTTAGAATGGAATAGACAGATTTGAAAAAGAACCAAAGAGAATACTGACAAACAAAACACTTAGAAATAAAATACAATGTTTAATAGTTTTGAATTCAAGTTAGTTATTAAAGACAGTAGTAAACTGAAAGAAATGATGCAGACTGAAACACAAAGAGATAAAGTAGTGGAAAATCATAGAGATTAAGAAACAGAGAAATGCCAACACGCTTCTAATAGGAATTCATAAGAAGAGAGAGGGATAGAAGGAGAGGCAGAATTCGATAACATAATGCATGAGAATGTTTTAGGTCTGATGAGAGAAACATATTAACCTTCCCTTTCACCTTCTTTTTCTAGTTCAAATCTCATAACCCCGAAGTCTTATTTGACTTTAGTAGCTCTCATTTCAATTCCTCTTCTCTGAAATTCCCAGTACACTTAACAGCCTGTGTCAGACAGTTTAACACTTACNAACAACAACAACAACAACAAAAGAACACCCTTAACAGGAAGAGAGAAAAAATATTGTCTGTTTCAGTTTGGGCTGTGGATAGGGTACAGAAAATATTTCCTGAGATTTTGTGACCACATTGTATCCATACACATGGATATTGTATTAATATTTATACTACTTGTCTTGTGAGGTCTGGGAACCCAGACCACATAGAATTTCTGAGAAAAGTTTCCAATATGAAAAATATGATCTTTTAATCTAAAATAACAAAATATAGGAGGAAACAAACTAGCATGATTGATCAAATCAGCAGCAGACAGAGACACATAACATGATAAATCTGTCAGGAACTGCAGAATAAAACTATTGGATGAAGATTACGTGGCATAGCCTGGCTTGCTGTTCTAGTCTCTTTCAATTTCCTCTCTTTTCAGTGATACAGTGATTTCATTTCCCAGACTCCCCTGTAGTTGGCTATGGCCATGCAACTATGTACTGGCCTATGAAATGTGATTAGAACTTCTAGGCCCAGTTGTTAAAAAATTCCAATATACAATCCTTTATTCTCCTTTTTTCAGACCCTTGCAGAATGGAGAGGGCAATATGGGTTTGGAGGGTGGAGGACCACAGGCATTGAAGGAGATGGTCTGCTCACATAGGAAAAAAGAAGTGTCCTTACCCAAAATGCCTGACTGAACTGGTTCACCTTTGCTGGGAATATATGACACAAAGATTCAGTGTGTGTTTGTAAAAATAGCTAGCATTAAACAAATTAATAAAATATAAAATATGTTTAAGTGATTTAATAAATAAAAGGAGAAATTGAAAATAAGAAAAATAAAAAGCTCTTTTAGAATGGAATAGACAGATTTGAAAAAGAACCAAAGAGAATACTGACAAACAAAACACTTAGAAATAAAATACAATGTTTAATAGTTTTGAATTCAAGTTAGTTATTAAAGACAGTAGTAAACTGAAAGAAATGATGCAGACTGAAACACAAAGAGATAAAGTAGTGGAAAATCATAGAGATTAAGAAACAGAGAAATGCCAACACGCTTCTAATAGGAATTCATAAGAAGAGAGAGGGATAGAAGGAGAGGCAGAATTCGATAACATAATGCATGAGAATGTTTTAGGTCTGATGAGAGAAACATATTAAAGCACAACATATCCAAAAGAGGATAAAAATAAGAAATGTACACTTAGACACCTTATGATGAAAACACAGAGTCACAAAATTTAAAAAGACCATCTTTAAAGCAATCTTTACCTACAAATTACATTGACAGCAGACTTCAATTGCAACAACAGCATCCTCAAAAGTGTTGAAAAATATCATCAGAGTACTGAGAAACATTGTCGTATTGAAAACTTACTCAAACTGGGAATGACTAACTTATGTTTATTTTCATTTTTTCATAAACTAAATGGTTACCATCAATAGGTTTTAATTTACAGGAAATTTCAGGAAGAAGGAAACAACACGCTGAAGAAAGGACTGAGTTAAAAGATTCATGGTTAAGCAAGAAAAATATTAATTTATTTTACATTAATAAGCTATTTATATATAATAAATATATATATAAGCTATATATATATTATATATATATATTTAATATATATAAGCTTTATATATATTAAATAAGCTTATTATATAATACAACAAATATTATATATATTATAACAAATAAGTGCAGTAAAGTAAATTCTAAACTAGGAAAATAAAGGTTGTAGGTACACAAACTAGTATAACTGATCAAATCAGCAGCATAT
>NW_007733229.1:165573-167383 GCF_000696425.1 Galeopterus variegatus
GGGAAATGCAAATTAAAACCACATTAAGATATCATCTCAACTCAGACTGGCTGTTATAAAAAAGACTGAGAATATCAAATGCTGGCGAGGATGTGGAGAAAGGGGAACAACTGCACTTTTGGTGGGGTTGTAAATTAGTACAACCATTATGGAAAACAGTATGGAGTTTTCTCAAACAACTGCAGATAGAACTACCATATGATCCAGCAATCCCACTTCTTGGTATATACCCAAAGGAATGGAAATCATCATGTCAAAAGGATACATGCACTCCCAGGTTCATTTCAGCTATATCTACAATAGCCAAGATTTGGAACCAACCTAAATGTCCCTTGATGGACAGCTGGATAAAGAAATTGTGGTATATATACACCATGGAATACTACTTGGCCATAAAAAAAGAATAAAAATCTGCCATTTACAGTAACATGGATGAGCTTGGAAAAAATTATGTTGTGATATAAGCTTGGCACAGAGGGAAAAATACTGCATGTCCTTACTCATAAGAGGGAGCTGAGAGAAAAAGAAGGAAGTAAAGAAAGACCACAGTGGTGAGTTGGACTTGCCGAAGAAGAGAACAGACCTAGGATTAAAGGGGCAGGGTGGGGGGGGGCAAGGGTGAGGAGCATTGGGGAGAGGTTGGGTGGGCATACAGGGAATAATTTCAGTTTGAGGTGGTGGGCGTGCTGATAGCATTATTTGCTTACCACACCTGGGGCACAGGTGCTGAAGGTCAGCTCTGTGCCCCATGAATATGTATAATCAATAAATTTTAAAAAAATAAAATAAAATAAAATAAATACATGGTTAAATTGAAAACAATATAAAATTGTGTTTAGAAAAGTTAAGTATATATTTTTTCTCCTTGTTTCCTGGCAAATACATGCTTAGAGAAGAACCCAAAGCTTAGTTCAACTTCTTCTCCATCGATAGGGTATTCATTTAATTTATTATCCAAATGAGGCATATTTGAGTACCATGTTAAACTGGGTGCTATTAATAACTATCCTGTTTCAACCAGAGAAAAAACATTCTCCCAGACAAAGTTATACTAAGAACTACGCTACCTATATGTGGAAAAATTATGGCAATCACTTAAATCTATGTCCTTTCCCCCTGGAAAAGTGAGCCTTGGCCCAAGTACTACAGTATCTTAACATAAGTAAGTCTCGTGCAAGATTATCAAGAGTGGAGTGTATTGGTATAGAAATATGTTTTTTATTATTATTCAATAGTTTTAAATAAAGAGAATTGTTTAAAGTGGGAGATATACAAAGAAAGAAAAAGAATTAGTCTATGATTAAGAAATACCTAAAATAATTTAACTTAAAAAGTAAAAGTAAATAAATGAGGTAAATAAAATGATTTAGGTAAAATGAATACAAGTTTAAATAAAATAAAAATAGCCAACTAAGATTAAACTATTATTTAAAATATAAGGCTCAAATGAAGTATATCCTATAAGGTAAATAATAATCTAGATTAACTAGCAGAAAGAAAAACAAGAAAAAGACAATACATGAATGAAAATAGGCATAAGAATTCATGAGAAAGTCCTTGAAATGGTTCAGCATTTAATAAGTAGGATGCACAATCTCGGTTGTGGCTTTCTCCTCTTCAGCTCTCTGTCATTACATACCATCCTCCACCTCCTCTAATTTCATATGTTGTTCTTCCTCTCTGCCTTTGCTCCAATATGCATATATTTTCATCTAATTATGGAAGAAAGACTCATAGATTCTTAAATTTCAGGACATATAAGTAGCTGAGAAATATCTTGAGTAAGAATCTTCCTCTCCTTAAGGAATGT
>NW_007733229.1:168632-169849 GCF_000696425.1 Galeopterus variegatus
ATACACAAAGACACTTCTAAAATTTAGGGAAAATTACCTGGAAGACTTAATAATTCACAAATTACTGGGCTGAAACTAGAGTTTCCGATTTAGCAGATCTGGGATGGGGTGCAAGAATTTGCATTTCTGACAAGTTTTCAGGTGATGCTGAGGAGGAAAAACATTCAATAAATAACACATATAATTTCAAAATGAAACACAATATTTTAACTTTTCAAAAAACCGTAAGTAGCAATTTTATTTTTTATCCAATTGTTCACTCTAAAAGTAAATAACAGTATCAATAAAATGTAAGTTTTTTTCTATAAGAGCAAATAAAGTAATTAAATATTTTTATTAAATTTACAAATATATCGCACATATTTAAAAATTTAAAACTACCATGTGAATACATCCTTATGCACTGAAATATAAATATATTGTATACTGTAGGTATGAGAACTACTATGAAAAAATTCTTATTGGCTTATGTATTAAATACATATGGTCTATTAATATTTGCTAGTGATTTACTTCCTGTTGCCTTCCCTGACTTTGAGCCTTAAGTTTGTTGAGAGTAAAAGATTTTGCTAGATATTAGAGAAGTAAAAAAAAGTTCCTATTTACAAATAGAAAATAAATCAAACAAATTTAATTTTATCTGACTATTTTTACAAACAAGTTAAAAATTCTTAATGATAACCTCTGTGCCATTTTAGAAATGTAATTCTTTACATTAAAGAGGCTCGTGATAATAATTTTATTTCAAACTCATTTTCCTAATTAGAATTATATGTTACCTCACATTTATGTAGCTCTACTTCTAAATTCTGTTTTATATGTACTTTTGTAGATGCTCAAAACTTTTCTCCTGAAACATATAAAGGAAGAGAAATGAACTGTTTTCTTAATCTTTCCTGAATTAAGTGAAGTTTTATATTCTATTAATGCAGTTGATTTCTAAAAATGCAGTTGAAACAATTTACTCACAGTGATGGGGGGGATGAAAAAGAGACCATTCAGCCATTAAATCAAAGAATCCTTAGAAAATGTAGATAATAATGATTTATGGGAATATACTGACTGGGGACACACCCAAACTCTGTTGATATGTAAAATAAATAGCCTCATCTACTGTACTATGAATTCTTGTCAGTTCTCAGTGTGGGTTAGAGCTCTGTTTTGACTATTAAACAGCAAATAGTAACATCTGGAAATATGAAGGTCAAAGGACATTT
>NW_007733229.1:170312-173678 GCF_000696425.1 Galeopterus variegatus
CATTTTACTCATCAAACTGCACCAGCATGATTCATAGTAACCTGTATCTGACCTTTGCATGAATTGAGGACTGCTGCTGATATTGCTGTATAAATAAATAAAAAGATCATTTTTTCGTTCTGTCATGATTTTATTTTGGTAACTTGTGTTTCTTAAATAACTAGTATAGAATTCAAAAATTCCAAATGCTGCATCATTATGTTTATATCGAAACATACCTATTTTTTGCTGAAAATTCATTCCATTGTACATATGTTACAATAACGTTTGGCAGACAGAGTTTATTAAAGTAAAATCTTTTCCATGTTCAAAGCTTACATATTATTTTCCACTTCCTTCTTGTGTTGATAAATGAATGTATTATATTTATGTTTGAAAGCATGCACTAAGGCTATGGCATGAATATTTATCTCCTTCAAAGTTCATGTAGAAGATTTATCCCCGATGTGGCAGTGTTGAAAGGTGGGGCTTTTAAGAGGTGATTGGATTGTGAGAACTGTGCTCTCATGAAAGGATTAATCCATTCATGGAGTAATGGTTTAATGGTTTAATGGGTTATTGGGTTAATGGGTTATCATGGGTGTGAATTGGTGGCCTTAAAGGAGAGCAAGTGTCATACTTGCCATGTGACACCACGAATTTCCACTGAGAGTCACTAACAAGAAAGCGCTCACTAGATGTGTACCCTTGATGTTGGACTTCACATACTCCAAACTTGTAAGAAATAAATTTCGTTTCTTTATAAATTACCCATTTTCAAGTATTCTATTATAAGCAACAGAATGACCTAATATAACTACTTTAAATGTTAATAAAAGCAGATCTCCTAAATTTTCTTTTTTTCCTTTATTATCTTTCTCATGACCCTAAATATCCCTCACATAGCCCTAACTCCAAGTGTGACTGTATCTGAAGATGTGGCCTCTAAAGAAGTATTTAAGTTTAAATGAGATAATAAGGGTGGGGCCCTGATCCCATAGTATTAGTGTCCTTATAAGAGGAGACACCGGAGGGTTCTCAGGGTATCCCCCAAACCCATGGGCAAGACACTGGACTTTTTTCCAGTGTCTTACTCAATTTGAAAAAGAGGCTAACTATCTGGATCTTGGGTTTTTTTGTTTTTTGTTTTTCTCATTCTACAAATTTCTGCTGTTGTTTCCCCCACCCCCTTTGTTTTAGACTGTCTTTCTGAGGTCATAAGAACACACAGAGAGATGGCAACCATCTACAAGCCAAGAGAATAGACCTTCACAGAAACTGACAATGCCGGTACTCTGATTTCAGGCTTTTGGCCTTTAGAACTGTGAGAAAATAAATTTCTGTTGTTTAAACCATGCATTCTGTGGTATTTTTAAAATTTTTTTGAAAGCCTGAGTAGACTAATACAATAGTTTACTTGGGGTTTTTCAGCAACTATGTGAAGGACTATCCTCCTGAAGTAATAATATTTCATTGAGTTAGGCTGTGGGATTGGGGTTCATGTAGTTGACAAATACTGAGTACAAGCAATTATATTTGTAGATCTCAGCATCACATAGTGACTATAAGGAATTCTTATCTTTTAGCTGACCCATTTGTAAATATTATTTGTAGCTAACTAAAATGTCATCTCTTAGAAGAAAACAAATAAAAATATCTTAAGAGTTCCACTTATAGTAGTCTTTTTGTGTGCAATTAGAACAAAGAAAATTTATTCTCTTCTCTCCCACCTTTTCTTGGGATAAAATTTACCCACATTTGTTTCAATTCGGATTGCTGAATATAAGTTTAAATGTCCTCTGACTGCACTTCTGCTGAACCAACCACTGACCCTCAGAGATCAATCTGGAAAATTTTAAAACAGGTGTGGATTCATTTGAAAAAGCAGACCTTCAAGAGAGCAGATGTTCCATAAGTGTGTAAATTAGATGCCACTGGCAAATCAATGCTCTCAGTTCCTTTCTTTTTCTAGTATTGGTTACTATTTAACTATTAGATCATGCTACTGTTTAAGTGCTTGCAACTTAATAAAATGAGCTAGTTTCTGATTGGGTAGAAAGGCTTTTAGAAATCATGGTTTTATAAAAATTAAATTGTTTCTTATTAGAGAGAAAAGAATTTAAACATTTTATGATGGTAATCTCTATATCATCAGGTGATTGATTTGTCATTTGATTGGGTTAGGTGGATATTGGTTGGTTGCAATGGTTAGTCAAAATTGTTGAAGAGATTGTCAGCCAGGTTGGTGAACCAAAGACAGCAATTATGTCTGGTGAAATAAAAACATTGTACTTAGGGTAAGAAGAAAAAAAAACAAGAATATTATTAAATTTTATTTTTCGGAATATTCATTGTTATTTTTTTTTAATTAGAGTCCCATCACAATTTTTATTTCTTATATTTGAAAAGTGTTTTAATGAGTGCCTCTGTATTGAATTTTGTAGCTGAAAAAATGGTATGTGATCTATGATTACATGTAGATCTTGTTTAATAAGGACCAGATGCTTGTCAGTTGACATTTGTCAGTTTTCTACCATTGTCTGTGAACAAATGTTCCTAGTTAAATAAAAGAGGGAGTTTTCGGGATATGAAAGAGTGAGCATATACCTGAATCACAGCTGGCTTCATTTGATATGCTAAAGCTGAATGTCTGGTTTCTTTAAATAACATAGTAAAGGCAAAGGATTGGGAAAAAAATACAGGTTTTGACCTTAAATAGAGGCAGTTATAGATTAATTTAGAAGACTGCTTCTGTAAAATAAAAAAGAAAATACGAAACTATGCTATCTACCTTAAGTGAATCATTTTGCAGTTTATGCATGTATTGAAACAACATGCTATACCACACAAATATGTACAAATAAATGTTAAAATGCATTACAAAAAGAAAATACAAAAAGACTGGTTTAACAGAAGAAAATAAAATTATAATACAATTGCATTCAGGCCAGCATGTTTTTGATAACAAATACATCCTTCATATATCACTTTAGATTTTTGTGTATTATTATATGGAAGGATTCTTTAAAACTGCATATGTTACTCAGTTAAGGTGTTAATGCTCTTGATCAAATATCTAGACTAAGGAAGAACACAGAAATATACAGTATAAATATAACTATACTGGTACTGAGAGAAAAAGTGAATAACTACAGGTAATTTTTCCTTAAAATTAATTTGTATTAGTATTTTAGAACTTGGTTGATCATAAGAGAGAGAGAGTTTGTGTTGTGATAATATATTTTGAACATACAACTGGTAAAGACTAGTGAGAATTTATTAGTATGTTGAAGTACTCAGGTTTGGAATCACTGCAGGAAGTTTTAGACTTTTTTCCAGTGTCTTACTCAATTTGAAAAAGAGGCTAACTATCTGGATCTTGGGTTT
>NW_007733229.1:174185-176473 GCF_000696425.1 Galeopterus variegatus
GGTTTTTTTGTTTTTTGTTTTTCTCATTCTACAAATTTCTGCTGTTGTTTCCCCCACCCCCCTTTGTTTTAGACTGTCTTTCTGAGCTCCACTTCATGAATTAATCCCTAAATCTTACTTTCACTCTGATACACTTACGTTATTTAAGAACTTAGTGTGTTAGAAAAGTTATTATCAGTATGTCAGTCTTTTTAACAGAAATAATTCTGTTGATTTCCTATATTTTTTAAAAATTTCAATTCCTGAACAATGCTGAAGACATATAATCCAGTTGTTTGCTTGATGTCTTAATCAAGTCTATCCCTGTAGTGAGTAAAATCACATTGTTATCTTCCTTTAAACATTTTATTCATTTTATGTAGTCAATTGCTACATCTTGTGTCTCACAAGTAAAGATGGAAAGAAGGGGTCATTTAAAATAATTTTGAAATTAGAATAATCAGTACTTCAAGTAGCATTGGAATTTTGGGAGGAGAGAGATCAAAGTTCAATGATATCATCTGGACTGCTGGTGTAGGCAACTGGGAGGAACTAGCATTTATTGAGGTAGAGAAGACTGAGGAAGAAACCGTTTGGAGTGTATTGTCTTTCTCCAGCATTAGTGGGTGACCATGAACTTGAGAAGTCCTGAGATCTTAGTAGTGGTTCTAAGTGTCTTCCTGTTAATCACCTACCTCTTTGCTATAAGCACTTGTGATCATCCTCTGAAGTTTCCTATGGTTCCTACAGCAGCCTGACATTTTGGGGGGAAGTAGCAATGGGAGCTAACAGTAACTTTCTGTAGCTTTACGTAACTATTAATTGATGGTTTTGTAAACTTCTAATTACCTCTATTAAACCTATTCCATTTCAAATGCTATAATGATTTCTGTTTTACTGACACTACCTTGATTAATCTTTCATCTCAANATCACCTACCTCTTTGCTATAAGCACTTGTGATCATCCTCTGAAGTTTCCTATGGTTCCTATAGCAGCCTGACATTTTGGGGGGAAGTAGCAATGGGAGCTAACAGTAACTTTCTGTAGCTTTACGTAACTATTAACTGATGGTTTTGTAAACTTCTAATTACCTCTATTAAACCTATTCCGTTTCAAATGCTATAATGATTTCTGTTTTACTGACACTACCTTGATTAATCTTTCATCTCAATTCTTTAAAATAAATGCATTAAAAGTAGTCTGAAGGGAAATACATCAAAATATTTCAATAATATTATCTCTTGGAATGGGATGGGGAGAAGTGATTCTTGACATTAGCTCACAGCTATATGTCAAGCAGTGACATAGAAATAGAATGATAGAGAATAGTAAGAGAATAGAGAGCAAATGAACTTTGAGCAAGGCTTAAATGACTGAAATACTGAACCATGTAAATATCTGGGCAATAATTGGCCAAGTCAGCAGTGGCAAGTTTAAAGGTCATCAGGTAGAAATTTCTTTGACTTATTCAAGGAACATCAAGAAGATGAAGGTAGATGGTTTCACTTAAGCAAGTAGAAGAGGAGCCAGATCTACTTCAAGACTTTGGATGTTATTCTAAACGCGATGAGGAAGCACTGGAGTGCATAAANAGTGTGTGGAGAATAGTCTGCACAGGGTGTGGGTGCAGAAATAAAACCAATTGACCTGTCAGGACAACTTTGCAGGGAGTTCAGCTTAAAGATGTTGGAAGCTTGAACTAGGGTGTTGCAGTAGAAATGGTGGGGAAAAAAAGTGGAATTAAGAATATTTTGAAGTAGACCCAAAAGGATCAGTCCTGAGGAAACAAGAAGAGTAAATGTTGATGACTATATTTTGAATCTGAACAAGTTAAATAATTGAATATCACTATATTACAATACCAATAAGTGCCTATGTATGTCATCTTGCTAAATTTTCACAAAAACACTGTAAGAAACATCTTATTTTATTAACTTTTTTAAAATAAAAAACTGTGATTTCAATAAATAAAATAACTAGTACAAGGTCACACAACTACAAAGTTAGTGGAGAATGAAGAAAATTTTCTGAGACAAAGTTGTTTTCCAGTGGTAACCAAAATGTTATATTTTGCTATATTCTACTGATCAAGTAAAATATTTCTGCTGTCTTTTTTCCTGCCACATTGTTTAGAAAACATCAAATGAATTATAATCCTTTATCCATGAATGATATTGTTATAGATTTACTGATATAATGTAAAAGTTTGAAAGGAAATATTAATTTGTTAACATGTTCCAAAACTTTCACATAACCCGGTAGATAAACGCCTGCTAAACATACATTAACTTTGGCAGTTCATAAATT
>NW_007733229.1:177494-178136 GCF_000696425.1 Galeopterus variegatus
AGGGAGGGAGGTTTCGGTGATGGGACACAATAACTAACTACGTTGTATATTGACAAAATAACAAAAATATATAAAAAAATAAAAAAAACAAAAAAACAAAAAAACAAAAATAAGTGTAAAAATTGTGAGGAGCTGACATTGCTTGACTTTAAGATTATATATCTCTTAGATTGCATTTTTCTTGAGTATTCATTCTCATTTCTAAGATGGTGCACATTTACTTTCCATCATGGAACTCATAAACGTTGAAATGCACAAATGTCAAGAATAGGAAAATAAATGTCTGTGATCTCTCAAATTAACGACTGGCTATTCCCTTATATTTTAAAACGTACACAAAGTAAGCTTAAATATCACAGCTCAACATTGTACAATATAACGATTACATACTATTTTTTTAGGTGGATTAATAAAATTGTGAAAAAGGAAAATAGTCTACCTTGGAAGGTCAGGGTAGCCCATGTTGATCTTACCTTCCTTGAAGATTTTTCTATTTTGAATATATGTTTTTAATAACAGTATATAGATTAAACACTAAAAAAACTCAAAGAAATGAATAAAATGAACTTTAAACAATAATAAGTAGGGCCGGCCCGGTGGCGCACTGGATAGTGCGCTGCTTGGGAAGCACGGCGGCGCTCC
>NW_007733229.1:178410-178616 GCF_000696425.1 Galeopterus variegatus
TTCACGAATATATTTATATTTTACATTGTTTTCCTCTTTATGTACACTAGTTATACTCCCCAGGTTCTGAAGGATCTAGTTTACTTTATGTAGTCATGAATGAACCTGAAGATACCCCTGACATTTCTTATTTTGTTATTTTTTGATTCAAAAATAAGTGTATGGAACTTGAAAGAATAATATTAAGTGAAACGAGTCAGGCAGTG
>NW_007733230.1:0-4534 GCF_000696425.1 Galeopterus variegatus
CCTGCCCTGAGACGGAGACTTACACCATCAGCTTCTCTGGCTCTCAGACCTCAAGTCATGGACTGAAATATACCTCTGGCTTTCCTGGGTCTTCAGCTTGCAGACTGGAGATTGTGGGACTTCTCTGCCTCCATAATCGCATGAGCCAATTCTTCATAATAAGTCTCTTTACATATAGATTGAGATATATATCCGATTGGTTCTGTTTCTCTGGAGAACCTACTAGTCATCCACCATGGAGCCTAGAGCAGATGTGTGCTCAGTATGTGTGAATGAAGTCTCTGGAATATATATACTCTGTTGTCATGTGATGTTCTAACGTGATACTGCCTGACAGCCTGGTCTGTTGGTCATTGAATGCAAGGCCTGTGTTTTGTCCAGCTTTGGATGCAGAGTGAGGCTGGTCCATGTTTCCTGACTGCCAATGGAATCAACTCCCGCGTTTTCATTCTCCCTATCAACTGCTGAAGCTTCTGTTCTGTCCCTCTCCCTTTCCTTTCCCATTCCTGACAATGGCCAGGTACTGGTAATAAATGAAAATGATGTCCTTAGGGCCAGCCCATGGCTCACTTGGGGGAGCGTGGTGCTGACAGCGCCAAGTCAGGGTTGAGATCCCATTGCCCGTCATCTTTAAAAAAAAAAAATGATGTTCTTGATACAGAGACTTCTCTTGCCCTCTGCCATGGTGCAGTTCGGGGTCTGGGTACCCATAACTCTTTGCCTTCTGTTATACAGATTGATGTTGCCTCTTGGTTTTTATAAGTCCTGGCCAACAAAAAAATTTTTTTCTTCCCAGACAATAATGCATCATTACCCAGGAAAGGGGAAGAAAACAGACCGAACTCACTGATTAGTTAGTCCCCTCATGTGGAAAATGTGGACACTTAGGCCAGTGCATGAATCCAAGGCCCTGTCCTATTTTCGATCATTTCTTGATCTGCCATCTGTAACATTTATTTTTCCCTGCCTGAGGAGGCAGAAGGTGGGAAGGGGAAAAAAAAAATGACAACAGGAAAACGGATCCTTTCATAACACTCAGGGCTGGGAGGCCCATGAATCTATGAGTTGATCCAGCTCTATTCACTACCATTCACCATGTTCAATGTTTTAAATTCTTTTTTGCTATAGAGTGGGGGTAAAAAAATCTATTTGAACTGGATTCTGCTATGTCTGAGAAATTCTTGATGGAGCACGGGTAGTGGGAAATAGAGAAGGGATGCAAACAGTGTCAGAATCCTCAAGGACTTTTACCTTTATGTGGTTTCCCTGCAGACAGCCACTGCAAGACCTGTGAGTGACAGCCAGCCCTGTATTCTTCCTGTCTCTATGGATTTAATGACTAGGACTGTGCTCACATTTCACAGGATCCCCAAGGTGTCCTCCTGGGGAGTGTGTGCACTGATGTGTGGACAGGCAGGGTAGAGGGAAGCAGATTCCACCTCTAGAGATAGGCGTGGAATCTTTAGCAGAGGGATTTCACCAAGGTTGGCTGAGAAGCAGCTGGGTTTGGAGTCTGGCGGGATGTTGCCAATTTGGCTGAATGTTAGTAATGCCCTTGGGAGAGGACACCATATGATTCACTGCTTGGAAAGTCTGGGAGAGGCAGCTGGGCTTCCTGGTTCCCAGTAGACCCCCTCTACAGTGGCCCACTCTCGATTTCCTGTCCACCCACATCCTTTCCTAAGCCGAACTGGATCCTGCCTTCTTCCTATGATTCTACTGGGGTGATTGGTCATGCCTGACCTGCAAGAAGCATGGGCATGTGAGGCTGACCGGTAAGTCATGACTACTCCTAAGGATACAGAGATAGGTTCTGGCATGGACACCTGTCCTCTGAAGGGCCAACAGCGTCCTTTTGTATAGGCATTGAGAAAAAGGGGGGTCTCTCTTCAATATGGGATCATGTGTGCTTGTCACTCCTACGTTAATCTTCTTTGATTTCTTCATAGCACCTTTTACTGCCTGAAATGACCAATTTGATCATTCAGTTTCTCATATAATATCTGTATTCTGCACTAGAATACAAGTTCAGGGAGAGCAAAGGCCTGCATAGTCTCATTCATTATTGTATAACCAGTGCTGGCTCATAGCAAGGGTGCAATAAATAATTGCTGAAGGACTAAGCTATACACACCAGCCCAGGGCCGCCTGAAGCCACCCTGCCATCACAGAGAAAAGCCAAGGCACAGAGAGACTGGCGATGGGAGCATCCATACTTAACCCTGTCAATGCAGAGGGCGGGATATGGCATCTTCACCTGGAGAGTCTTCTACCAATCATATTATTATTTATTTTTAGTGCATTTAATAATATTACTCAATAATAACAATAATATTTAATAAAAGTCACAAAGTGAATAAATGGCTTAAAGAGTCCTGCTTTTATCACCCAAAGTATAAAATATACTTAAGCCTATATGGATATAAATACATAATTTAATAAATAAATAAAAGTGGAGGAATGTAAGTCTTCCCTACAGAGGAATCCTAGTAGTATAAGTCGACACGATTGTCCCTTCTCCTTGAGGAGGTGGATCTGAATCTCCCCACCTCCAGTGTGGGATAGACGTAGTGACTCACTTCCAAAAAAGTAAAGCATGAAAGAGAAAATTAATAATTTTATAGTGGAGAAACCTGACAAATGCTGCCTTGACTACCTGAGGATGGTTAACACCCCCTAGTGATGTTGTGTGTGGAAGATCAGGTACTTCCTGACATGCTGTGATAATGAGGGCACTTTACCTCTGTGACACTCTTTCCAAAAACCTATAACCTCAGTCTGATCATGGGGAAATACACTGAACAAACCAAATTTAAGAGACATTTTATTAAAAAAAAAAACAGAAAAGACTGAGAAATTGCCACAGACCAGAGGAAGAAACAGGACATTAATGGAAAAACAGGTGAAATGTGACAAAAGCCTGAAGTTTAGTTAACAGCAACATGCCAATGTTGGTTTGTTAGTTTTGACAAATGCACCACCACTATATAAGATGGTAACATCAGGGGAAACTGAAGCCGGATGAGGGGTATGTGAGAACTCTCTATACTCCTTTTGCAACTTTTCTGTAAGTCTAAGATTCTTCTGAATAAAAGTTTATATTAAAAAAAAAGAGTTTGGGCCGGCCTGTGGCTCACTCGGGAGAGTGCAGTGCTGACAGCATCAAGGCCGCGGGTTCGGATCCCATATAGGGTTGGCCGGTTGGCTCATTGGGTGAGCGTGGTGCTGACAGCACCAAGTCAGGGGTTAAGATCCCCTTACCGGTCATCTTTAAAAAAATAAAAATAAAAAAGAAAATAAATAAATAAAATAAAAATTAAAAAAAAGAGTTCTACAAAGAAACAACAGATTGAGAATACTAATAACATAAGCTCATGTGAATGGTAAGGAAACAGCTGACCTGACACTTCTGTTTCCAGGATAAGCTCTTCCTAGCTCCATTACAAAGTACAGAAATGACTACCTAATTAGATCTGACAAGAAATTGGCAAAATATTTAAATTTTCAAACTATTTGGAATATGGATTTACAACTGCTATCATTGAGGAATTTCACACTGACTGTATATTATGCCTTGAGATATTACTTAATGTTAGTACAAAGATGCATAATTAGAAAGACATTTAAAAACAGAGCATCCAGAATATGAAGACAAGTCTCTAATTTTTTGATGATGTTTAAAATCTTATGATAGTCTAGAACTTTATGTTTCACTAAGCTCCATGAAAAGAGTTTATAAGTCTCCTTGGAGATTTCTTTCAGAAAAACAAAGATAATAAAGTCCAGTAAGGGAAACATTTGTTTTTCCTGCCTTGGCAAAAATGGCTGAAAAAATACACAAAAGATGATATGGTAACAAAATGAAGTAAAATTCCTTTGTCAGCAAATATTGCGGGAAGAGTCATAGAAAACAGTGCTGAAGGCCTGAAGAAACTAGTGTTAGACCAAATTACACAGGAGATTTGCAATGGAATGAAATCAAAGTACAGAGGATTCTGATGTGTGTCAGCTTATGCTATTTGTTAGATTCTGTTTAGATAATGAATTACACAATGGGTGACTGTTCTGTGAGCACTAAAGGAAAGACACCCTGGAGAAGTTATATTCTGAACAGTAAATTTCTACTTTAATGATGATAAGGTTATATGAAAAGATCTTGGGGCAGGCCCGGTGGCGCACTGGATAGTGCGCCGCTTGGGAAGCGCGGCGGCGCTCCCGCCCAAGGGTTCGGATCCCACATACAGACCGGTTCTCGCTCACTGGCTGAGCGAGGCGCGGGAGCAACACCGAGGGTTGCGATCCCGTTGCCGGTCCCGGTCCGGTACGGGGGCGACACTGAGGGTTGTGATCCGTTGCCGGACACAGAAAAAAAAAAAAAAAAAAAAAAAAAAAAAGATCTTATGTGTAATCACTAAAGGTACAGTTGCTTTAACTGGAATAACAAAAGGATTCTCATCATAGAGGTCTTTCACCTCCTTGGAAAGAAATTAAAGAAGACACAAAAAGATGGAAAGGTATTCCATGCTCTTGGATT
>NW_007733230.1:5159-22140 GCF_000696425.1 Galeopterus variegatus
CAGCCATCTGTTATTGGACAAAGGCAACAAAAATCTACATTGGGGAAAAGATCGCCTCTTCAACAAATGGTGCTGGGAAAACTAAATATCCATATGTGGAAGAATGAAACTAGATATGCATCTCTCACCATACACTAAAATCAACTCAAAATGGATTAAAGACCTAGGTATAAGACCTGAAACTGTAAAATTACTAAGTGAAAATATAGGTGAAACACTTCAGCAACTAGGTCTGGGCACAGGATTTATGAACACGAACCCAAAAGCACAAACATCAAAAGAAAAAATAAACAAATGAGACTATATCGAACTAAAAAGCTTCTGCACAGCAAAGGAAACAATCAACAGAGTGAAATGACAACCTACAGAGTGGGAGAAAATTTTTGTTAACTATGCATCCGACAAGGGATTACTATCCAGAATATATGCAAATTAAAACTACAATGAGATACCAGCTCACCCCAGTTAGGCTGGCTATAATCAAAAAGACAGTGAATAACAAATGCTGGCAAGGGTGTGGAGAGAAGGGAACACTCTTACACTCTTGGTGGACTGTAAATTAGTACAACCACTATGGAAAAGAGTATGGAGGTTTCTCAAACAACATATAGAGCTTCCATATGATCCAGCAATCCCACTAATGGGTATATATCCAAAGGAATGGAAATCATCATGTTGAAGGGACACCTGCACTCCATGTTCACTGCAGCTCTATTTACAATAGCCAAGACACAGAACCAACCTAAATGTCCATGGATGGATAATTGGATAAGGAAACTGTGGTATATATATACACCATGGAATACTACTCTGCCATAAAAAAGACACAGAACCAACCTAAATGTCCATGGATGGATAACTGGATAAGGAAACTGTGGTATATATATACACCATGGAATACTACTCTGCCATAAAAAAGAATGAAATATTCCCATTTGCAACAACATGGGTGAACCTGGAGAAACTTATGTTGAGTGAAATAAGCAAAAGCACAGAGGGATAAATACCACATGTACTCACTCATATTTGGAAGCTAAGAGAGAAAGAAGGAAGGAAAGAAAGACCACAGTAGTGCGTTGGACTTGCAGAGGGAGAGAATGTACCTAGGGCTACGGAGTGAGGAGGAGAGGGGGAGGAAGAGGGAGGTTGGGGGGAAATTGGGTGGCAGACATGGGGTACAAAAGTAATTTCTGGTAAGGGGTATGCTGCCAGTATGTACCTAGGGCTACGGAGTGAGGAGGAGAGGGGGAGGAAGAGGGAGGTTGGGGTGAAATTGGGTGGCAGACATGGGGTACAAAAGTAATTTCTGGTAAGGGGTATGCTGCCAGTATGAATCTGGCCCTTGCATCATGGGCACAGGGGCTACAATTAACTTTGTATCTTATGAATATTCATAATGAATGAATGAATTAATTAATGAATAAATAAATAAATAAATAAAAGGATTCTATGGTGGGGTTACAGAGCAAGCTCCCCCCACACAATCCCTTTACTGCACCACTGATAGGCAAGTTTGCAACAAAGTAAATGAAGCCAGTGAACTATTGGATGCCACTGATTTAGTTAATCTTACAAAGGCAAGACTACAATACCATAGAACTTTTACAATACTCTCTAGTACATGAGTGTACTAGGCAATGAAAATCTTCTGTATAACACAGAACTTTGCTTGCTAACTCAAGGCACAGGACTTAGATGGTAGTACACATTTCTATGAAAAGATGCTTGTCTATAGCATTCTACCTCACACTTTTGAAAAAAAAAAACATACCTTTAATCTGACCTTTCAATGCAAAGGTGATGAATGACAAAATAAGTATTTCTAGAAAGAAACCTCTGATATAGACAGAGCGTTTAGAAAATAAATGCTTAAAATGGTTTCTATCGTTACGGGATGATGAAGCCCCAAATTATGTTACCTATCAAAATGCTTATTTCTATACACTTAGAAGAGCTCAAAACAAGTATTTTTAACCTTCAAAAATAGCTTCCAATAAAGAATTACAGTGGTTTTGTATATGTTTGTTATGGGTTTTGTTTGTGTTTGTTAAAGATACCAAAATTTTAAAAAATATTTAATAAATTAGCAAAAACAAATGATTGTCAGCACAAGAGACAAGAGATTTAAATGTAACAGCTGGATGCTACCAAGATTTTTGTATGACTTTTTGGGTTGAAATTGGCTGGGTTTTTTTTTTTTTCTTTTTTGTGGCTGGCTGGTATGAGATTCGTACCCCTGACCTTGGTGTTATAATGCTGCACTATAACCAGCTAAGCTAACCGGCTAGCCCCTGATTTTTGTGTTGAATTGAAAAATGAGTATAAAATTTAATAATCACAGCCAATGAAGTACTTTTTTCCTGTTTGGATCCTTGTATTTTAGAGAGTAATATTTTTTGCAATGATAGCCATTAAAACCACGTACTTCTTTAAAAAGCTCTTAAAACTAAGACTGTGAATCACTGTGTCATAAAGTACTAAACCGACATTTCAAAAATAATGAAGCATATTCCATAATGTTGCTATATTTGAAAATATTAATGCTAATAATGTTTTTATAAGAGTAAAAGAGCTTATTATTAAATTAACTTAAAATTGCACAAACATATAACGAAATAACACTTTTCTGTTTTCTATGTTTTATAGTGTATTCATGTATGGAGATAAAAATATATGTGTATTGAAACAGGTCGGCTCAGAAATATTTCAGTGCTGTGATCCACAGTTAAAGTCCAAGCTTGTTAGCATAGCACAGAAGGCTCACACAGCCTGAACCCTGCCTGTCTGTGTGCCCTACATTTTACACTCTCATGTTTGTTATTTCTGGGACGCCATGATCTTTTAGCCCTCTGTGTTCATTCATGCTATCCCTTTTTTCTAGAACTCCCATTTCTTACCTGAACACCTCTATGCCATATTGCACAGGATTGTCCATTTTATGTGGAAATTATCTGTTGAAACTTCTGTCTCCCCCCTATTTGACTGTGAGCCTCTTTGAAGGCAGGAATTACAATGAACTTGTCTCTATATCCTCAAATCCTCGCATACAATAGGCACTCAGTACTGGGTAGCTTGCCAGACTGAAATGTGCTTTGCAGCCCTTTCCTCTAGAGTAGTTTGGATCTTCAAATGCTTACCTGCATATACCACCTGCTTGCCCCCTTCATGATACCTGGAAAATTAAAGCATGGTCTCCTGATCACCTCAGTTACTATTTTCTACTCACTGCCTGGCTATGAACCCATGAGCCACTGGATCTATGGTCTTTTCCAGAATCTAGAAAGTAGATCTTCTAACTCTTCCAAGCTCACCCTTTTAGTCTTCTCAGACTGCTAGAGGCCCAGTGCTAACACCATATACTGGAGGTTGTTGGTCAGTGCTTCAATGTCATCAGTCACCAAATGCTGCTTAAACAGTGTTCCCTTTCTCAAAATTGTGCTTGAAACAGAGTCTGTGTTTATATAGGAAAGTGTTTCTTATAGCGGGCTTCTCAGGAACCTGCCCCATAAGGTATTCTGCAATCAAAGGGGTCGATTGTGTGTGTTGACATAGAATACAAGTGGGAAATGCTGGGGTCAACAAAATCAATCAGATTTCTTTACTGCAGGACTTGGTATACAGTACATAGAACTCTCCTGTTTTAAAGTAATCTCATTAACAGCTCTTAGAACAATTTGGCTATATTCTCCAGAACATGCTGTTGTAGGGTATATTTTTCAGAGGCATCACTTTGCTTTTCAGAATCATGTTGGTATTTCTAGGAATAATTGCATGTGAAGTTCATCAGCTATGTGTAACAAAGCCAATGACAGATGGATAACTTAAATCAATAAAATCCAAAGGAGTTAGGTTCTGAAATTACCAAATGAACAAAGAATGGATGAGTGTTGAGGGAAGACAAAGATCTAAAGCTTACATTACCCAAACCCCAACTGCTTAGCATGCCATTTTCTGGCATGATGCAAAAGTTCAACTCCTTATCCCAGCTGTGCCACCCGACAGTGCTTAAACCTTGGGCAAGACACTTCCCCTTTTTGGGTTCCTATTTCCCCAGTTGTGAAATGAGAGTGTTGGAACAGATGGGTGAGAAGAGCTTTGTTTACGTACATGTTTCTGCCCATCAGCTGAATGAAAACTATTCCAAGAGAGCAGGAGCAATACTGATTTTTTAAATAATAATAGGTTTTCTATATGTCTCACAGCCCTATACTAACTGCTTTATGTATCATCTTTCAACATTTACATGTCTCCTGTAAAATCATGATTCCTTTCCTGCTTTCTTGGATGGGGACAACTTGGGTAGGATAGGTTAATGAACTCAATGACAGCCCCATGGCCTGGCCCCAAGTGCGGGCTCTGCTGTGTTTGCTGCATGAAGGAGCAATCCCAAGGTGCAAACCCCAGAGCATCAGTGTCAGAAGACAGGCCGCTTGAAGAGGGGCCACCTGCCTCATACTTAATCCCAAGGACTTCTTTAGTTTACTAGCCACAGCAGTGTACACGGAGACAATAAAACACTGAGAGCGCTTGGACTTAGGTCATGACATGAAATTAAACAGGCACTGGCCAGAAGTAAAAAGAGGTCTGGCTGGAAGGTGGCTATTCTAGATTTTAGATCTTCTCCCCCAAACTAACTGTTTTTTCTTCCTTGATCCATCTCATCCTCCAGAATCAACCTCACCATTCATCACTCTTATTACCCTCTCTCTGGCTTCCTCTGCCTCATTTTTCTTGCCGTCTGCTTAGCTGCGGCATGTTCGGTATGCTAATGCGCCGCGGCCCGTCACCTTCCTCCAAAGACGTGAAAACTGACACATCTCTAAGTATTATAAAATGTTTTAAAACTTGAGTTATGGGCTACTCTTTTTATGCAAATAGTAAAAATTCCCTCTAGGAAAATATATCATTTTCCCATAGAGATGGCATACTTTCTCGTGGGTTTTTTCCTTCTGCTTTAGGATTTTTCTTGCAGGTATACTCAATTCCCAATTTGTGAATCGACTGGGGTCTAAATTCAGCCCCTGAGTCTGTTGCTTAAAATTCAAATGTTCTTTCAAGGAGACAATGTTATATATTAAGGGTCTCTGTTATGGAGTTAGCCCTCAGAAATCCAATTAATCCAAATAGGGTTCACATAGAATAGTGTGACTATACTGTGAACAGTGTGATATAGAATCATTGTATCATATATTGTGTTTTCCTTGGAAAGTATATTCAGGTAGGAACTCAGCCCTGTATCAAAGGAAGAGCTCTGAACTTGACATCAGGCAGATGTGAGCTGGAATCTCAGCTTTATTGTATTTAGCAGTGTGACTCTGAGCAACGATCCTTAATTTTCTGGTTTATAAAACAGACTGAATAAGATTCACCTTGAGGGCTGGCTGGTTTAGCTCAGTTGGTTAGAGCCTGGTGTTACAACACCAAGGCCAAAGGTTCGGATCCCCAGACCAGCCAGCCACCAAAATAAATAAATAAGATCTACCTTGTGAGACTTAAGTAAACATTAAGTGAGGTCATGCCTGAAATACCATTTCCACCCAGTCTATCCAGAAAACTCCTTTTCCTCTTTTGAGGTCCAGGATGATGCTGTTAACAGCTTACTTCCTCTGAAATGTCCTTCCTGTTGGTCCCAGAAAGAGCTCCACGTATTCTGCACAAACGTTGTTGAAGCAATGGTGTGGGCCCTGTTGCCTGCCCACCCAGCATCCATTTCACTGTTCCTAACTTGCATGTGGGTTTCCGCTCTTCCTCAGGTAGCCCTTGTACTCACTCCCAGCTCCAGGGGCAGGAGCAGGGGAGGAGCAGTGGTCTGGACAGGACTGGGGAGGGGGCAGCAAGGATGTTTCAGGGATGAGGAGTGGTATGAGGTCAGAAGATGAGGAGGGAGTAGACTTCAGGTGTCTGGGAGTCTGGATATCAAGGTGCAGCTCAGGTTTCCTATAAAAACCTCTCATGGGCCGGCCCGGTGGCGCACTGGAGAGTGCGCCGCTTGGGAGCACAGCGGCGCTCCTGCCGAAGGTTCAGATCCCATGTGGAGACCAGTTCCTGCTCACTGGCTGAGTGCGGTGCAGGCGCGACACCAAGGGTTGCGATCCCGTTGCCGGTCAGTAAAAAAGACAAAAAGGAAAAAAAAAAAAACCTTTCATGATATAGACTCTGCACCACAGACCCCAAATAGACAGGTGTCCCTCTTCTTGCTCCCCTATTGCCTTCACTGCCTTACATCACAGCACTGAACAGGCTGTACTGGAATTTTCTGTTTACTTGACTTTCCCGAGGGCAGGAATCATGCTTCCTCAGCTCTGGGGCTCCAGAATTACCTTCGGACCCAAGGATGGACCCTCTCCTTGCTGTGTCTTAGACTTTACCAACTGTCTGGCCAGGGCTTCATTCTCTAATGGTCCTCTGAAGACTCAAGGACTAGAACAATTTTCCATAGGATCTCTCCCATTCTCCCTGCTTAAACCAACACACAGCCCCTTTGCTGGTCTCCTAAGAGTTTGTGCTACTGGTAAAGACATAAGAAGATTCTCCTTTGGGTTCTTCCCTCTCTATCTAATTTAAGACTCAGCCAGGGAAGGCTCCAGGACTGAAGAGATAAAATGAAGGTCTCTGAAACTCACAAGACTGAGGTCAGGTCAAGCGCATTTCTGTGGAGCATTCAAGGGGCTGCGGGTGGGGTCAAGAACAACGGCCTCCATTTTATAGAGATTGTAACTGAATGTGGGAGAGGTTAAGTGATTTACTTAAGTCCGTCAGCTGGTACGATGAAGAAATGTCATTAGAATTTACAGGACTGATTGGCACCAGAAGCCCATATACTTCTGCTCTTCAATGACAGCACTTCTCCCCTTAGAAGTTTTCTCTTAACCACCTGTACTTAGCACAAAGTTCTCTGCCAACATCCAGGGAAGGCGAGACAAAAGAGTGGGGGGGAAATGGAAATAATTCAAGACTGTCCTCTAATTGCTTTGCAAGAGTCCTTAAGTTCTTGTTCTACTTTAAAGGAAAGGATGCTGAAAACCACAGAAGGTGCACACATAATGAGGATGGTTTATGCACGATAACACAGCACTCAATCAGCAGACAAAAAACCCCAGCCAGTAGATGAAAAGATAAGTAAATCAAAGTTAAAATACTGTTATGATTCTTGCTTTAGCTGACACTGTCAATCATCTGACCCAGCAAGGGTCCTCCTTGCGTCCCATGGGGGCTGCTCAGGTTGGCTTCCCTTTGGAGTAGCAAAGGGGGAGCTGATGGACGTGGGAAGGGCAGGGTACCTCTGAATACTCCCCAGGGAGGAACGCCATCAACAGCGAATTGGAGGGCCTTCGTAAATATGCAGTACAATGAACGAAATAAAACAAAAGAGGGAAGGAGTAAGAGAAGAAATAAAATGGCAAAGACGCACCTGCACCTGGAATCTGAGGCCCAGGTTCGCCTGGAGGGACATTCAGACGCACTGTGTGGTGTTCTCCAATGCCCCAGCCCTGATATGATCCCAGGGCTGGGGCTCTGGCCTGCCAACCTCCCTCTCTCTTCCCTTAACCCTCTCTCCATCTCCAGGGCTAATTTTAGGGTTCTGTACAAGATTTTGTTAGATAAGATGTTATAGTGGATAAAATGGTCCTTTTTTAGGTTTATCTAAAAAGATTTGAGCTCAACTTGGTCTGGCTCTTCTATCTTCATGGTTTGGCCATTTTATAGAAATTCCTCTACTTACACATAGAATAGGCTGCCAAAAGAAGTTCACAAATTATTTTGTTTGATAGGTTCAAAGCGACAATCACTGAGCAGACACTAAGCAATGCCAGAACGGGATAGCCATCTGCTGCACCGAACTGGAAGCCCTATGGAGCAGTGACTTTGTCTGTTTCATTGCCCACAGCAGCACTGTAACAGTGCCTGGCATGGAGTGCATGCTCAATAAATAAGGTAGCATGAATGTACCGGTACGTCCATGGTGGGCAGGTGTGACACACTTGCACTCAGAGACCTAGCTTTGTTGGCATCTGTAAAATGTCTAAGTTGCAAGTTCACAGATGAAGAGTCCCTTCTAATTTATGAGTCCTTTTCCTTTCCTTTTTGTGGCTGCCAATGTGGAAGCTCTCAGATACCACGGCAAATACCCCAGCTCATGAATATCTAGTTTCTTCAGTGGAACCTGTACTAATACTCCTAAGAACAATCAGTTTTGCAAGACACCTGCCAAGGTTTTTGTTTGTTTTTTTCTTTGTAGAATTTTTAAAAATTGTGGTAAAATATACATAAAATTTACCATTTTAGCCATTTTAAGTGGTGCCATTTACAGTTCGGTGCCATCAAGTACATTCATACTGTTGTGCAACCACCACCCCATCTCCAGAAATTTTTCATCTTCCCAAACTGAAACTTTGGACCCATTAAACACAATCTCCCCTCTCATCCCCCACCACCCCACCAGTGACAACCACCATACAACACTCTGTCGCTATGAATTTGACTTCACTAGTGACCTCATATAAGTGGAAGCACACAATATTTGTCCTTTTGTGTGTGGCTTAGTTCACTTAGCATAACGTCTTCAAAGTTCATCCATGTATATGTCAGAATTTCATTCCTTTTCAAGGCTTGCCAAGGTTTTTAGTTGCACTGATTTTTTGGAAGTTTTATGTTTTCATTTTTGATATAAAAAGACTCGAGAGTTTAGAAGTCTCTGTGCCCTGCCCGGTTGAGAAATGTCATTTGTGATGAGGACATGGGCCTTTGTAAGCACTGCTTTCATCTACTGTCATTTGTCCACTGATAGCTGAACCTGGAGTGCTTTCTTCAGAAAGTCATCCACTTCTCAAGTTTTGGACAATTATATCCAAGCCCTAGTTGTAAAACATGTCCCACTTCAATTTTATAAAATTTTATAATAGCATGCCAAAGTATTTGCCAATTTGGATGTATCCATATACAGTCCTATCAGCAGTACTGGAGATCGACTGCGACGTGACAGGTTCACTCTTCCAACCTGGTGGGTGTGGAATTATTTGTGGTCTTAATTTTCACTTCCCTCATTAGCAGTGACAATGCCAAAGTATTTGCCAATTTGGATGTATCCATATACAGTCCTATCAGCAGTACTGGAGATCGACTGCGATGTGACAGGTTCACTCTCCAACCTGGTGGGTGTGGAATTATTTGTGGTCTTAATTTTCACTTCCCTCATTAGCAGTGACGCTGAGCACCTTTTCAAGTGTTTATTAGCCATTTTCTTGGCAATTAAGTGAAAAGACTTAATATCTTTTATACATTTTTCTTATTAATTAGTAAGAGTTCTTTATATATTTTGTTTACTACTCTTTTGCTAGTTGTATTGAAAATATCTTTTCTTTTTTATGATGACCCTTTGACGAAGTTATTAATTTCAATGTGGTTGAGTTTATTGATCCTTTTACTTACAATATATGCTTTTGGTGTCATTAAATAAATATTCCCTATTCTAAGGTCTTGGCTAGTTTCCTTTTTTAAAAAAAGAATAAAAGTTTAATTTGTCCATTCACTTTTAAGTCTCTAATCCATCTAGAATTAATTTTGTGCATGGTGTGAGACAGATATCTATTTTAATATATATTTTTTTCCATATGGATAATCAGGTGTCTCAGCACCACTTATGGGAAATTGAATCCTTTCTCCAAGGATCAGAAATACCATCTATTCATACATCAAGTTTCTGTAAATATGTGGGTGTTCTTGGGCTCTCTACTCTTTTCTATTAATTAACTGGCACATCCCTAAGCAAATGCTCAGCAAAAGTTTGCTGTAGATTTTCAGTAGTTATTATTTATAAGAATTCTGGTCCTGAATGTTTAATTTTATCAAATAACATTCCCGCATCTATTTTGATGATTATATGGTGTTTCTCCTTAAATCTATTAACATGCTGAATGACCCTTGTGGATTTGTCCATGTTAAATTATCCTTGTCTTTCCTGGGAAAAACCCAACTTGGCCATGGATGTATTATTATCTATTTTATACATGGCTGGATTTGATATGCTAATATTTTGCTTAAGATTTTTGCATCTATATGCATGAGTGAGACTGTCCTGTCATTCCCCTTTCTTATGCCTCTCCTTGTCTAATTTTGGTATCAACGATATCCTGGCTTCATTGCCAATTTTTTTTTTTTTTCGTGGCTAGCTGGTACAGGGATCAAACTCTGGACCTTGGTGTTATAAGCACCACACTCTAACCAGTTGAGCTCACCAGCCAGCCCTTTTTTTGTTAAAATTTTTTCATTTTTTCTCCTGGCCTCACTGAATTGATTAAAAAGTGTTCCTCTTCCACTCTCTGGAAAAGTTTATTTGACATTGGAAATATCCTTTGATTTAAAAAAAATTGGTAGAAATTACTGCCTCTCACCACCTAGGGGTGCTGTTTTCTTTGTAAGAAGGCTTAATGGCTAGAAGATAATCCAGACGTTTTTTTCTTAAATCAGTTTTGGTAAATTATATGCTTCTAGGAATTTGTCCATTCACATATTGTCATATTTTTGTTCATGGTATTCTATCGTCTTCTACAATTCTGCTTTATCCATTGGATTGAAAGCTCCGCGAACTGAGAGACTGTTTTAATCTTTCCTGCATAACTAAAACTCAGAAGAATTGCTGGCTCAAAAACATTTAGAGAACGAATGAAACAAATCTGGAATTATGCACACCCCCCCCCACCCCTATTAATTTCTTGGTGAGCTCTCTTTTTCTTGATGAGTCCTGCCATAGCTTAGTCTATTTTATTGAATCCTTTCAAAGAACTAACTTTTAATGGTTTTAAAAAAATTTATTTATTAAGAATATTCATGAAATACAAAGCTAATTGTCACCCCTTGTGCCCATGATGCAAGGGCCAAATTCACACTGGCAGCATACCCATTACCAGAAATTACTTTTGTACCCCTTGTCCCCACTCAATTATCCCCAACCTCCCTCCCCCTCTCTATCTCCCCCCACTCCACTTTGTAGCCCCAGCAATGTTCCCTCCCTCTGTAAGACCAATTCACTACTGCGGTCTTTCTTTCCTTCCTTCCTTCCTTTCTCTCTTAGCTCCCACTTATGAGTGAGCACATGCGGTACTTATTCCTCTGTGCTTTGCTTATTTCACTCAACATAATTTTCTCCATGTTGTTGCAAATGGGAGTATTTCATTCTTTTTTATGGCAGAGTAGTATTCCATGGTGTATATATACCACAGTTTCCTTATCCAATCATCCATCAATGGACATTTAAGTTGGTTCCATATCTTGGCTAATGTAAACAGAGCTGCAATAAACACGGGAGTACAGGTATCTCTTTGACATGATGATTTCCATTCCTCTGGATATATATCCAGAAGAGGGATTGCTGGATCATATGGAAGATCTACCTGTAGTTGTTTGAGAAACCTCCATACTGTTTTCCATAGTGGTTGTACTAATTTACAGTCCCACCAACAGTGCAGGATTGTTCTTTTCTCTACACCCTCACCAGCATTTGTTATTCACTGTCTTTGTGATTACAGCCAGTCTAACTGGGGTGAGGTGGTATCTCAATGTGGTTTTAATTTGTATTTCCCTGATGACTAGTGATGTTGAGCATTTTTTTCATGTATCTGTTGGCCATTTGTGTGTCTTCCTTTGAAAAATGTCTATTCAGCTCCTTTGCCCATTTTTTAATTGGGTCATCTGTTTTTTTACTGTATAATTGCTTGAGTTCTGTGTATATTCTGGATATTAATTCCTTGTCGGATGCATAGTTAGCAAAAGTTTTCTCCCACTCTGTAGGTTGTCTTTTCACTCTGTTGATTGCTTCCTTTGCTGTGCAGAAACTTTTTAGTTTGACATGGTCCCGTTTATTTTTTCTTTTGCTGCTTGTGCTTTCGGGCTCATGTTCATAAAGCCTGTGCAATGACCTAGTTGCTGAAGTGTTTCACGTATATTTTCCCTTAGTAATTTTACAGTTTCAGGTCTTATACCTAGGTCTTTAATCCAGTTTGAGTTGATTTTAGTGTATGGTGAGAGATGCATATCTAGTTTTATTCTTCTGCATACTAACTTTCAATGTTATTGAACAGTTTGTTGATCAATTTCTGTTCTTTTTTTATGTCCTGACTTTTGTCTTCTTTGAATTTATTCTAATGTTCTTTATATACCATCTTAAGTTGTAAATTTGGCTTATTTTCAGCTGTTCTTATTTTTAACATACATAATTAAGGTTATACATTTCCCACGTGTTTGTTTATCCCACTAATTTTGACATGTATTATTTTTATTTTCATTTAGTCTCTAAGGAGTTTTCAGTTTCAATTATGATTTCTCTTTACAACCATGAGTAATTTATAAGTGTGTTCTCAATTTTAATTAAATAGATTTGCAAAAATCTTATTGTTAATGCCTTTTAATTTAATTGTACTTTGTTCAGAGAACTATGATACAATATAATAGGACTTTTTGAAATGTAGAGATTTGCTTCATGGTCTAGTGTATGGTTACTTTTTAATAAATGTTCTATGTGAGCTTGAGAAGAATGTACATTCTCTGATTGTTAGGTACAAGGTTCTTTATTTGCCCAATAAATCAAATGTGTTAACTGTGTAGTTCAAATCTATATTTTTATCAATTTTTTTTTGTTTGATCTTTCAGTATTTGAAAGGGATATGTTAAAACAGGCCACTATGACAGCAGACTTGTACATTTCTCGTTGGAGTTATAATGAGCTGTGTGTGTGTGTTTATATATATATTTATATATACATGTGCTATAGCATGAGTTATGTACAAGATTAAAATTCTGTCTTCTTGGAGAACTTTTAAAGTTGTGACCATCTCAATCTCTACTAATGCTTTGTCTGATATCAATATAGTTACCCTAGCTTTCTTTTAAATATTTGCCTGATAATCTTTTTTCATGATCTTACTGTCAACCTTTTCAGGTTGTTATGAGTTAGGTATGTATCTTGTAAACAGCATACACTGAATATCATTTTCTATTCAATCTGACAATCAGTCTTTTCATTGCCAAAATTAGTTTGTTTACATTTATTTCATTATTGATATATTTGGACTTATTTCTATCATCTTGATATCTTGCTTTCTATTTCTTCTACTTTTCTATGCTTTTATTTTTTCTTTCTTTTCTTGCATTCTTTCTTTTTTAAATGATTAAGATATTTTGATTGTTTGCTTTGGTTTTTCTTATTCCATTGACCATCCTATCCACTGTGGATTTAGAGGTTATATACCTTTTTTCAATTCTTTTAGAACTTGATCTTGCAATGTTAGCATGCATACCCTAGCTTAAGTATTTAAAGTTGATATCTTGTTCCTTTCCTCAACAAAAAAGTGATCAAAGAGTACTTTAATTCTAATTATTTATATGTTGTCATTGTCTGATAATATATGCATAACCTTTTAAAATCCACAAATATTTAGAAATTGTTTTTTGGGATTTCTCCATATTTTTAATTTGTTTGTTCAATATTCCTTCTTGAATGTGGGATCATATTCCTTATCCTGAAGTACAGTTGTCCCTTGGCATCTATGGGGGATTGATTCCAGGACCCCCTGCAGATACCGAAATCCACAGATGCTCAAGTCCCTCATATAAAATAGGGTAGTATTTGCATATGACCTATGCACATCCTCCTGCATACTTTAAATCATCCAGGACCCCCTGCAGATACCGAAATCCACAGATGCTCAAGTCCCTGATATAAAATAGGGTAGTATTTGCATATGACCTATGCACATCCTCCTGCATACTTTAAATCATCTCTAGATTACTTATAATAACTAATGCAATGTAAGTGCTATGTAAATAGTTTTATACTATATTGTTTAGGGAAGAATGACAAGAAAAAAGTCCGTACATGTTCAGTACAGATGCAACCATTCATGTTTTTTCCAAATATTTTTAATCCGTGTTTAGCTGAATACATGGATGTGCAGCCCATGAATACAAAGGGCCTACTACTGTTCATTTATTAGAAGTTTCTTTGTGTAAGTATGTTTGTGGTAAATTCTTTTCATTTTTGCTCATCTAAATATTCTTCTCTTATGCTTGAAAGATTGCTTTCCTGGGTATACAACTTGTTACTGTCAGCACACTAAAGATAAGCTTCAATTCCAATTTTCCCTTTATCTCCTTCAAATAATCTAATTAGATATATCCCAGTTTCTTAACTTTTCTCTCTAATTTTCTTTTTTTCATTCTGCGTTACATTTTGGGTAATTTTTTCAGATACCTCTTCCAGTTCATTAATTCTCTCTGCAGCTGGGTCTAATCTATTGCTTAACCCATCCATTCAATTTCTAATTCCAATAATTATATTTTTCACTTCTAAAATTACTACTTAATCCAAATAATGCTATTCATCTTTGAGAATATCATGTTCCTCCATCCTAATTTCAACATTCTTTTTTATTTCTTACACATAATAAAAATACTTACATAAGGATACTTCAAAAATTTCATGGAAACATTTTTATTATTATTATTATTTATTTATTTTTTTGATGGCTGGCCACTATAGCCATCAAACCCTGGACCTTGGTGTTATCAGCACCATGCTTTAACCAACTGAGCTAACTGGCCAGCCTTCATATTTTCTCTAAATTTTATTTTTCCACAAACTTTTTGAAGTGCCTTCATATTATGTTTTATACCTGATGAGTCCAATATCTGCAATCTTTGAGATCTAATTCTACAGTCTGTAGTTTCTGCCCTTTCTCAGGATGTCTTATTTCCTTGTGTGTCTAGTGATTCCTGATTCAGAACTCATTTTCCTTGAAACTTTCCCTAAAGAATTCTGAAGCCTTGTTTTCGGGAGTATTCTTCCAGATCTGATTTGTGTTTGCTTCTGCCAGGTGCCTGGCATATTTTCATTTCTTTCTATTTTTGCCCCCATCCATGTAATTTAAGCCCACCTAAGTAATATGAGCACAGGCTTAAAATGAGAAATTCTTAGGTAAACATTTCTTCCTCATTCTACCTAAAGCCAAGGATGAAACAGACAACAATCTTTACTGTCTCCTTCTACACTAGGGGTTCTTATTGACTGTTTATCCCCTGAGGATATTATTCTTTGTAGATCCTGACTTTATGTGAGAGTTTTCTAAACGCCTTTCTTCCTGTTGGGGCCCAAGGTGCTATGCATAGCATTTCAGTAGACTGATTATACATATATTTTGCCTGACTTTAATTTAGGCCTACTGTTCCTGTATAACTCATTAAAGCATTCCCTCCTTTGAACAATAAATTATACAGTTACCTACTGAGAAAAACATTGTTTTTCTCTACACTCTCACAGAGAAGACTTCTAACTCAGCTGTTGGGGTTTTTCCCCTACACCAACCAATTGCCTGACATTACCTGGGTGTCTTACAATTCAATTCTGACACTATCTACCTGCAGATAGCATCAGATCCCACAGATTAAGGGCTCAGTCCCACAAGACTGCTCCACTTCAGATGCCAATCACACGTCCAGGCCCCCGGTACTTCTGACCAACCAGCTATAAATCCAGGGTTCCCATGACCCCCTGCTTGGGTTTGATAGTTTGCTAGAATGACTCGTGGAACTTCAGGAAACAACTTAAATATTTACCAGTTTATTAAAAAGGATACAACTCAGAAATAGTCATATAGAAAAGATGCACAGGGCAATGAATGAGGGGAAGGCTGTGAAGCGCCCATGCCCTCTCTGGCGCAGCACCCTCTGGGCACTAGTGGCATTCACCAATCCAGAAGCTTGTCAAATATTGTTCAAGAGTTTTTCTGGAGCTTGATCTCCAGCACCCCACCCCTCCAGAGGTCAGTGGGTGAGGCTGAGCCGTAAATCTCTAATCACTCGGTCTTTCTGGTGAGCAGCCCCATCCTGCGACTATGTAAGGGCCCCACCCTGTCAAATATTGTTCAAGAGTTTTTCTGGAGCTTGATCTCCAGCACCCCACCCCTCCAGAGGTCAGTGGGTGAGGCTGAGCCGTAAACCTCTAATCACTCGGTCTTTCTGGTGAGCAGCCCCATCCTGCGACTATGTAAGGGCCCCACCCTAAGCCACCTCATTGGCATAACCTCAAGTATGATCCAAAGAGGCTCCTATGAATAACAAAATACACTCCTGTCAGGGAATTTCAAGGAGCTAGGTGACAAGAACCAGGGACAAAGACTAAATATATTTTTTAACGTACCACCTATCTTTAAATCAGGCTTGCAGCCACCAGGGATAAACAAATCACCCCAAGGGCTAACCCCATATCCAGCTGCTCTTTGCTTATCCTTCTGAATTTACACTCTATCATCCACTCTATCATCCTTTCTGGCCTCTGTTTAATTATTTTACGGACTGACCAATTATCCTTTCAAAACATTGAAAACATTTTTTATTCAGCACTTTTAGGTATTCTTTACAGGGTTGATTTTATTTTTCTTTCTTCTAAATGTCTTAGTCCATGATATTCTTGGAAATACAAATGATCTTCAACTTACAATGGTTGGACTTATGATTTCTCAACCTTACGACGGTGCTTTTTAGCTGTGTACATTAATGGTGAGCACCCATGCGACCATTCTGGTTTTCACTTTCAGGATGGTATTCAATAAATAACGTGAGATAGTCAACACTTTATTATGAAATAGGCTTTTTGTTAGATAATTTTGCCCAACTGTAGGCTAATGTAAGTGTTCTGTAATTATTTTTTTGTTTTGTTTTTGGTGGCTGGCTGGTACAGGGATTGAACCCTGGACCTTGGTGTTATCAGTATCATGCTCTAACCAAGTGCGTTAACTGGCCAGCCTTCTGAGCACGTTTAAAGTCAGCTAGGCTGCTATGATGTTCAGTAGGTTAGGTGTGTTAAATAAATTTTGGGGGCTGGCTGGTTAGCTTAGTTGGTTAGAGCATGGTGCTAATAACAGCAAGGTTCAGGGTTTGGTGTCTCTACCAGCCAGCTGCCCCCCCCCCCCCAAAAAAAAAAAAAAAAAAA
>NW_007733230.1:23099-39967 GCF_000696425.1 Galeopterus variegatus
TTGGGATTTCTCCATATTTTTAATTTGTTTGTTCAATATTCCTTCTTGAATGTGGGATCATATTCCTTATCCTGAAGTACAGTTGTCCCTTGGCATCTATGGGGGATTGATTTCAGGACCCCCTGCAGATACCGAAATCCACAGATGCTCAAGTCCCTGATATAAAATAGGGTAGTATTTGCATATGACCTATGCACATCCTCCTGCATACTTTAAATCATCTCTAGATTACTTATAATAACTAATGCAATGTAAGTGCTATGTAAATAGTTTTATACTATATTGTTTAGGGAAGAATGACAAGAAAAAAGTCCGTACATGTTCAGTACAGATGCAACCATTCATGTTTTTTCCAAATATTTTTAATCCGTGTTTAGCTGAATACATGGATGTGCAGCCCATGAATACAAAGGGCCTACTACTGTTCATTTATTAGAAGTTTCTTTGTGTAAGTATGTTTGTGGTAAATTCTTTTCATTTTTGCTCATCTAAATATTCTTCTCTTATGCTTGAAAGATTGCTTTCCTGGGTATACAACTTGTTACTGTCAGCACACTAAAGATAAGCTTCAATTCCAATTTTCCCTTTATCTCCTTCAAATAATCTAATTAGATATATCCCAGTTTCTTAACTTTTCTCTCTAATTTTCTTTTTTTCATTCTGCGTTACATTTTGGGTAATTTTTTCAGATACCTCTTCCAGTTCATTAATTCTCTCTGCAGCTGGGTCTAATCTATTGCTTAACCCATCCATTCAATTTCTAATTCCAATAATTATATTTTTCACTTCTAAAATTACTACTTAATCCAAATAATGCTATTCATCTTTGAGAATATCATGTTCCTCCATCCTAATTTCAACATTCTTTTTTATTTCTTACACATAATAAAAATACTTACATAAGGATACTTCAAAAATTTCATGGAAACATTTTTATTATTATTATTATTTATTTATTTTTTTGATGGCTGGCCACTATAGCCATCAAACCCTGGACCTTGGTGTTATCAGCACCATGCTTTAACCAACTGAGCTAACTGGCCAGCCTTCATATTTTCTCTAAATTTTATTTTTCCACAAACTTTTTGAAGTGCCTTCATATTATGTTTTATACCTGATGAGTCCAATATCTGCAATCTTTGAGATCTAATTCTACAGTCTGTAGTTTCTGCCCTTTCTCAGGATGTCTTATTTCCTTGTGTGTCTAGTGATTCCTGATTCAGAACTCATTTTCCTTGAAACTTTCCCTAAAGAATTCTGAAGCCTTGTTTTCGGGAGTATTCTTCCAGATCTGATTTGTGTTTGCTTCTGCCAGGTGCCTGGCATATTTTCATTTCTTTCTATTTTTGCCCCCATCCATGTAATTTAAGCCCACCTAAGTAATATGAGCACAGGCTTAAAATGAGAAATTCTTAGGTAAACATTTCTTCCTCATTCTACCTAAAGCCAAGGATGAAACAGACAACAATCTTTACTGTCTCCTTCTACACTAGGGGTTCTTATTGACTGTTTATCCCCTGAGGATATTATTCTTTGTAGATCCTGACTTTATGTGAGAGTTTTCTAAACGCCTTTCTTCCTGTTGGGGCCCAAGGTGCTATGCATAGCATTTCAGTAGACTGATTATACATATATTTTGCCTGACTTTAATTTAGGCCTACTGTTCCTGTATAACTCATTAAAGCATTCCCTCCTTTGAACAATAAATTATACAGTTACCTACTGAGAAAAACATTGTTTTTCTCTACACTCTCACAGAGAAGACTTCTAACTCAGCTGTTGGGGTTTTTCCCCTACACCAACCAATTGCCTGACATTACCTGGGTGTCTTACAATTCAATTCTGACACTATCTACCTGCAGATAGCATCAGATCCCACAGATTAAGGGCTCAGTCCCACAAGACTGCTCCACTTCAGATGCCAATCACACGTCCAGGCCCCCGGTACTTCTGACCAACCAGCTATAAATCCAGGGTTCCCATGACCCCCTGCTTGGGTTTGATAGTTTGCTAGAATGACTCGTGGAACTTCAGGAAACAACTTAAATATTTACCAGTTTATTAAAAAGGATACAACTCAGAAATAGTCATATAGAAAAGATGCACAGGGCAATGAATGAGGGGAAGGCTGTGAAGCGCCCATGCCCTCTCTGGCGCAGCACCCTCTGGGCACTAGTGGCATTCACCAATCCAGAAGCTCGTCAAATATTGTTCAAGAGTTTTTCTGGAGCTTGATCTCCAGCACCCCACCCCTCCAGAGGTCAGTGGGTGAGGCTGAGCCGTAAATCTCTAATCACTCGGTCTTTCTGGTGAGCAGCCCCATCCTGCGACTATGTAAGGGCCCCACCCTAAGCCACCTCATTGGCATAACCTCAAGTATGATCCAAAGAGGCTCCTATGAATAACAAAATACACTCCTGTCAGGGAATTTCAAGGAGCTAGGTGACAAGAACCAGGGACAAAGACTAAATATATTTTTTAACGTACCACCTATCTTTAAATCAGGCTTGCAGCCACCAGGGATAAACAAATCACCCCAAGGGCTAACCCCATATCCAGCTGCTCTTTGCTTATCCTTCTGAATTTACACTCTATCATCCACTCTATCATCCTTTCTGGCCTCTGTTTAATTATTTTACGGACTGACCAATTATCCTTTCAAAACATTGAAAACATTTTTTATTCAGCACTTTTAGGTATTCTTTACAGGGTTGATTTTATTTTTCTTTCTTCTAAATGTCTTAGTCCATGATATTCTTGGAAATACAAATGATCTTCAACTTACAATGGTTGGACTTATGATTTCTCAACCTTACGACGGTGCTTTTTAGCTGTGTACATTAATGGTGAGCACCCATGCGACCATTCTGGTTTTCACTTTCAGGATGGTATTCAATAAATAACGTGAGATAGTCAACACTTTATTATGAAATAGGCTTTTTGTTAGATAATTTTGCCCAACTGTAGGCTAATGTAAGTGTTCTGTAATTATTTTTTTGTTTTGTTTTTGGTGGCTGGCTGGTACAGGGATTGAACCCTGGACCTTGGTGTTATCAGTATCATGCTCTAACCAAGTGCGTTAACTGGCCAGCCTTCTGAGCACGTTTAAAGTCAGCTAGGCTGCTATGATGTTCAGTAGGTTAGGTGTGTTAAATAAATTTTGGGGGCTGGCTGGTTAGCTTAGTTGGTTAGAGCATGGTGCTAATAACAGCAAGGTTCAGGGTTTGGTGTCTCTACCAGCCAGCTGCCCCCACCCCCCCCCAAAAATACATTTCGATTTGGGATATTTTCAACTTACAATGGGTTTATTGGGTTGTAACCCCATGGTAAGTCGAGGAGCATCTATACTCCTATTTATTTCATTTATTTTCCTGATATCTAACAAGTACATGACATACAGATGGAACTACATAAATGCTGATTGAAAGAACAAATAATGCAGACACTTCTATTTTAAATACTTTCAAATATTTTGGAATAAATTTCAAATGCAGTAAAAAACTAAAGTTCTTTCTTTTTAACATTATGATTTTATTCCTAGAATGGTAAACCACAAAAATATTTTGAGAGGAAGAAAGCACTTTATGGACAAAGTAGTTTATTATGACATAATTTACATTTGTGAAAATTTGAAAACAACTAAGGTTAAGGGGGTGGCTAAGTAATGGACTATTATGGATATAATAAATATGATGTTTATTAATACTATGTGGCAGACCCAGAAAGCACTTATGATATAAACTACATGAAAAGCAGAAAACAAAACTCTATGTGCATTACAATTATAAATAAGACATATTATGCACATGTGGACATGGACCAGAGGCCAACTGGAAAAGACTAACTTATCAGGAAAGCAAAATTTGGTATCCTTTTTAAAGCTTGCTATTACTGTTACTGTAGTGCCACATGGGCAATGAATATAAACTTTAAATCAAAAAAGCTCTCTATGGATGCATGATACTCTATGGATCCTTCTTTGATACAACCTGAGAGGCAAATGCACTCAGTTTCAGACCTGCCTGTGTTCAAAACCATGATCTGTGGCTAATAACTGTGGTCAATTCTTCATTCCTCCCATGCAGGTAGGAAACTGCTACACGCTAGGCTCAGCCACATGATTACTTTGGTCATGGCACATTAGCAACAATGACGTGAGGCTTCCTCATGGACTTCTTCTTCACCTCTGCCTTGCCATGAGAACACACCAGACTGGCCTGTTGGCGGATCACAGCAGACACTAGAGTACAGCTGAGTTGCTCCAGCCACCAGCGATCCTATCTGAAGCTGGCCAAAGACACCTCGTTAAGCCAGTGAAACCCAGAGAACTGGGTTGCTAGAGCAGCCTATACACTCATCAAGTAGGTACCTGGGTTTCAATTTAAGCCACTATTAGAATAGTTTGTTACGCAGCATTATCTCTAGCAGTAGATAACTGATACACCCTGTCTTCTTCATCTCTCTACAGACTGGTCCTACCACTGTGTTTGGTACCTAGAGACCAATGATGAAGGCTTTCCTGTCACTGTCCCTTCTCCATAAGGGAGAATGAGACATTTATGCTTGCATCCCCCATCCCCTGCCCCCCTATACCTATAATGCAAGGGTCCTTCAAGAAGTTCATGGAAAAATTTGTACTGTCTTTCAATCCTATTTTTCCATGAACCTTTTGAATTACCGTCACAGTACCTGCCATATTTTTTTACCCCTATTTCCTTACCTGTTTCTCTCCTCCTCTAAGCCATGAAGGACTTGGAGGTAGTAAGTTAGTTATTCACATCCACATCTACAGCACCTGGCAGAGAGCAGGCCCTCAATAAATGTCTTTGATTGAATTAAATGAATGGATTTGGAGGGCTGATGTGAAAACCAAAACTGCCAGCAGCGGATGGTAGGAAGCATAACTACACAAGATGGTTCTTATGCTAGGAGGCTTTATGCTTTCCAGAAAGCCCAAACAAGGACAGGAAGAAAAAAAAAAAAAAAAAAAAAAAAAAAAACACAACAAAGAAGGAAAGCAGTCTTTCTGCCTTTCTGTGTGCTTATCTCTCTCACCACACTGCACACAAAACTCACAGCCATCCAGACACTGGAAAGGTCTCCCCAGCCCAGCTTCCCTCTGCCAACTGCGGGCCCCTCACCTACCGCTTGGGATGTGCCCCCCACCCCTGTTTGGCCTGTCTTGATCCTACCTTTAGATCAGCCACATCTCTGTAGCACTGCTCGGAGCGGGTGTGGTCTGACAGCTGTACATTCCAGAAGCAGGGGAGCTGATACACGAGGAAAGGGTTTTGTTTGATGACAGCATTGAAGATATCCTGAGGGATAAAAGCCAAAGACACAGTCAAGACAGTCAGGTGGGCTCCACTATGGTTTTGGCTCTCAAGGCACCACGGCCTATGAAAGGGCTCCTCTCAAGCCTCCCACTCTGAACACAGGCCGGCTAGCACTGTGTGACACTCTCCTGCCTGTTATCTCTAGGAACCATGCAATGATGTTTGGATAGAGATCAGGAAACGCCCCAGGCTGACTTGAAGCTCAGATCCTGCTGGTCCCATAATGCACCATCCAGCGAGCTTATGCAGGGTAGACAGGGAGTGTCTGCTACCCTCGCCAGCTATAATAAATGAAGTCTCTTTTCCTCCTCTTGGCCCATCCTATCCAGAAGCCCTGGGTTATCCATCCTGAGCTTCCTGAAGAGGAAACTGTGTGGTGACAAGTGGCCTTGCTCATTCCGGGGGCTGAAACAGATTACAGATCCTTCCTGTTAGCAGCTCTGCCTGGAGCTTTCAGTGCACCTGGTGATGGATGCTCCCTGGATTCCTGCAGCCCACGGCACCCAGCATACATCTTCCCCATCTGGAAGTCCAGCTCTGGCTGTCTAGGGAGGCTTTACCCCTCTGGGGCTCTGCTGCAGGCTCTCGCACCAAGGCACACTTACCAACTGTCCGTGGACAGGTGGTCTGGGAGGTGAAGGCTGAATACACTATCCCCACTGGACATGGACATACACTTGCTAGCTTTGAGGACCTGTTCAAGGCATTGTGACCTGACTTAAAATATGAGGATGGTGGACAGTTTTCCCCTAGGTTTAAAACAGCTACATGGGTAAATTTTGTGCTTTTTTTTTTTTTTAAATAGCTCATTCATTATACTATATCTCATGTCTGAAAAAGGAAATCAAGTTGCTGCTGGCTGCTTGAGAAAAAACTGAATAATAATGTTTAAAAAACAGTAAAATAACCTACAGAGTTTCTTGTTTCTGCTGTATTAGAATACTTTGCAGGAATTTGGTGAATCAAGAAATTGAAGATTGAAGAAAAACATGGAGAGAGAGCTGCTCTTTACATGAGAAGAAAAGGATGAAATGCAGAAAACCGAGACATCTTGCATCCCAAGATGGCCATGTACACCACAGCAAGATCAAAATCTCAGTGAGTGAGCCCATTAGACCTGAGGCCGAAAGACTTGAGCCCCCTGACTTTCCTGCCTTTTCTAGTGAAAATGAGAAATGGGCTTTGGGCTTTTTTAAAAAAAATATTTGTTAACAGTTTGGTGGAGTTCAGGGACTTTTTCAGATTTCCTGGATGAAAGGGTAGTTTCTCCATCCAGGTGGTTTGTCCTTTCTATTAAAATGCATTTTCATGAGTATACAGTCACCAGCACAGGATCTACACAAAAGGCTTTGCTTTAAAAGTTAGCCTCTTTTAGCAAGAGAGACAAATGAATCTTGTCTAGGAAATACACTGTGGCATCCTGGGGTCTCAAGAAGCAGGCACCGTGCATTCCACGCTGCTGATGACGATGGAGACCTCCTCTTAACACAGTGGGCTGCCATCTATTTATGTTGCTATTGTTGTTGTTATTATTATCATCATCATCATCATTATTTTGGCAGCTGGACCTCAGAACGAACCCTGGACCTTGGTGTTATCAGCACCATGCTGTAACAAACGGGGCTAACGGTCAGCCCTGCCATCTACTCGTAATTCTTAAACTATGGGCTCTACGAGGCCAGGAACCGCTTCCTTCATTTACCTCTGCCATCCTTTTTCTGAACGTGGCCTCTGGTATAAATGGTGTTCAGTGAAAGTCTGAATGAACAAATAAATGGATGAAGGAAATGAACTCATGAGTTAAGCTGTTGTTTTAGACTGGCAAGTATAATGCAGTCCTATCAGAGTGCACAGAGTCACACAGTAGGTAGAAAAATCATTCAGACCCCTCTACTTAGAAGTTTCTTTGAGAAACAGAACCAGGGCACTCAGGATGACTGTACCTTGTAACCTGGCCACTCACCTGGTCGGCTAAGGATGTGGACAGCATGCCCATGAGCTCCCTCTCTGCAGTCAGCCTCCACATCTGCTCCCATTTCATCTTCCGTAGCTTATCCAGAAGCAACAGGATCACCCCTGGGCATGGCACAGGACAGTGCAGCAAAAAACAACAGTTAGAGCCAGGCACAACTGTTCACCCAAGACGTCTTGTGTGAGAAGAGGCCTAAGCACGGCTGCAGGTAAGTCTGCCTTCTAAAAGCTCCTCTGGAGAGAATGAGGCTTCACCACATGAGGCACACGTTTTGGAGATGAACACACCTGGGTTCAAGCCCAGGCTCTGCCAGTCACTTCATATGAAACTTTAAACCCTCTCCCTGAAATATCCTCGCCATATGGAGAACAGTACAGCAGCCCTCAAAGGGCTGTTGCAGGGATTAAGTGAGATGGTCAAAAAGTCTAGCACTTTCTGGAGATGAACAGTGGTGATGGTTGCACAATCATGTGAATGGACTTAACGCTGCTGAAGTGTACACATAAACATGGTTAAAATGGTAAATTTATGTTATGTATATTTTACCCTAATAATAGTAATTACAATAATAACAATAAAAAGATCCTAGCTCTGTATCTGATACATAGTACATTCCTTTTACGCATCAGGCTCTCACCTATGTTTTTTCCCAGAGACATAACAACCTACCTAGGTTTAGGTGATAGCCGGTATTTATACAATATATGCCATTTATCTTTACAGACAAAAAGCAGCTCCTCAATGATTTTATTCTGGGTACATCTTTGCCAATTTACTTGACAATTACTGACAAGCCACATGGGCTTGTCTCAGCATTCCTGATTTCACGAGGGTCTTCTTTGGACCATCTACAGTGAGCACATAGTCAGCTACAGTGAATGCAGCACTGACCTTGGGTCCTTAAGATGAGCTCTGAAAGCCTCTGAGTTAATAAGCAACTAATAATAAGACGTTAGCTCCTCCTCCTTGCCACATTTTTTTTTTTTTTTTGGTTAGTTTTTGTGGGGAGGGACCTGGGTGAACGGGGATTGTTCAGGGAGGGAAATTTCCAGTGCATATCCTTTTGTATTTTAAAAAATGTCAAAACAACTAAATGTATTACTCAGGAAAAAATAAATTAATTAATTGAACTCTAAATAGAAAAGTTCGTTTTGGCTTAGCTTAGAAACAGCTTAGAAGCGGCTTAGAAGCAGCTGTCTAGCACCAGGTCAGTTAGAGTGTGCAGAGAAGACGCAAAGCACAGAACATGGGAAGCCAACAGAATTTCCCTGCAGGCCACTGCAGTTAATGTGGTAGTTTTGGCTTAGCTTAGAAACAGCTTAGAAGCGGCTTAGAAGCAGCTGTCTAGCACCAGGTCAGTTAGAGTGTGCAGAGAAGACACAAAGCACAGAACATGGGAAGCCAACAGAATTTCCCTGCAGGCCACTGCAGTTAATGTGGTAGCACCAAATGGGTCCCCAAATCAATTCTCCTCAGCATGCTTATCTCAGCAGAATGGTTAGTGGAGTAAACCCCAGGCAGCTGAAAAATGATTTTATTTGATATCTAGTACATACATTTCTAAGATTGCAGGAAAGAATCTGATTCCCCCAAATCACACATAAATGTCAACTCTTAAGATTTTTACTTATTTCAGTGATGCATATTTGGAGAAAAAGAATATTCATCATTTAGTGAAGAGTGTTTGGTCAGGTAGAGTTGAAATAAAAAATACATATTTGTATGGTTATGGGAAGAATGGAATATGACACAGAGATCTGAACTTTTGAGTCAGAGGGGTAAATTACATGTTACACATCTCTTTGGTGTTAGGTTTTTTGCACATATCATTTTCCTTAATGCTCCCAAGATGTCTACAAGATAGATTTTCTCAGCCTCATTTTATAGGTGGAGAAAGCGAGGGGCTAAGTTAGACACTTGTCTAATGCATAGTTTGAAAGTAGCTACACCAGATCCAAACTCAGGTCTGGCTGACTCTAGAGCTGGTGCTTCTACAGACCAGAGCCCCAGCAATGTCACTTGGAGCCACAGGACTCAGTCCAAGACTTCTTTTTTGATTCTCAGTCTCTATATGTATGAAACAAGGAAAGTGCTACCTGGTCCTGTTCAACTCAGAAAACTGTCGTGCCCTCTTGTTTAACCACTGGTTCTCCTAGGGAAAACCAAAAACAACCTTAACTGGTAGTGTGTGCCCATTTCCGTGGTGTAAAGACTCCCATCGTGACTAGTTTCTAGCTAGCAATGGGATGTCATTGAACACTGAGTAGGGAAGAAATGTGCACATTGGCCCTCCTGAGCCAGTGCAGGCTAGCTCTAGTGCACACTGAAAATGCTCCCCAAATATGGAGACATTCTTAGAAACAGTAAAATTCACCACACACATGCTACTTGATTGTTTCTTTGGGGAAGAAAGGAAAGAAACATTTATAAAATTAAAAACCAAGACAATATAGTGAAGTAAGTCACTGGTGACTGATTCAAGAAAACAGATTTCAGTCAAACATGTGAAAGAAAATTTCATTAAACCTTATTGCAGAAACTAATTCTAATCAGGTGGGATAGATGCTCCAATATAGAGAAAAATGGGCAGAGTTGGAGGTGGAAGCTATAAACAATGATGAAAAATATAAATGAACATTTTGAAGCCTCTAGAGGGGTCCATGGTAGATCTGTCAGTCTGTGGAGACCGAGCTGAGAATTGATGCGTTTAAAAGGTGTTAAGACTTGGCGAGCCCTGAGTGGCAAACGTGATTCAGCACTGTTTTGCCAGGCTGTTTGCAAAGAAGGGGGTGACTAAAACAGCAGATGAAATGGGGAAATGCAGGGCCATTTTTCCAGTTACCCAGCCTTTGCTTTTGTGTCATTTTAATTTTTAAAATTATGAACTATTTCAAACCAACAGAAAAGCACAGAGACTAACAAATACCCAGCACCTACATGAAATAAATGCTAATAGATTGCCACATTTGCTTTTAAAAAATAAAACATTACAGATCAATCAGAAGTCCCTCTATCCCATCCTACCTCCTCTCTTCCTCAGAGGCAACCTGTACCCCGTGGTGGCTGCATCTCATCTCTATGATAGGAACAGGTGGTGTTTCTAGTGTGTTCTGTATCACACATTTTCTATTCTAACTCACCTCTTCACCCACCGTTATGTCTTTAAGATTTAACCATGTCAGTATTTCAATATCTATCTAGCTTATTCTTTGTAATCACTTTATTCATTTTATAATATACTACAATTTATTTCTGCATTTCCCTACCAAAGGACGCTTTGGTTGTTTCTCATGTTTTTGTTGTTAGAAACATCCTAATTCTGATTCACGTCCGTTGAGCACATGCATGAGAGCTTGGCTAGGGGACAGCCTCCAAACTTGTACAGGTTGCTGCATTTAAGATGACTTTTTCATCTCTTCCTTTATTTATTCATTTGCTCAACAGTTATTTATGGGACACCTACTACGGGCGAACTAACGGAAATACACCTGTCCTTGTTTTTCTTCTCTACTTTTCCCAGTCCTCATGAGTTTTATGCAAAATATTAATTAATTCAGCATATATTTACTGGAGGTGTAACATTCCATCTTTGCTGCATCCTTTTATGGAAACACAATGATGGGTGAGTCTGTAGGACACGCTCACCATTACGATTCAGTGTGACGTGTACAAACAGTGAGAACGTGCGCTGCTTATGAGGGGGCTCAGAAAGGAGGTGGAGGTCGCCTGGGCTAGGATTTGGTCAGGCAGACAAGGGTGGGTGGCAGCGTCTGAGGAAACAACATGGACAAAGGCATGGGAGTAGGAGACAGCATGGCAAGACTGGACTACGCAGGAACCAGAGTGCGACAGTTAGATGGTTTAAATCAAATGCAAATGCCAGGATGAGAGCCTGGACGGGCCAAACGGGGGGCGGATCTGCAAGGACCTAGTATCTGTGCAAAACAGTTGCTTTCCAACCATTTTCATGTCATTTCCAATACAGAAAATGATATTCTTATCACTTGGGGTTATAAGAAAGAGCTGTGGACAGAATGATTGATCCAAGGCTTCCAGCTGCTCCAGCCCCGACCCAAGTGCCCCAGTTGCTGGGGGGATGACTATTTTGGCATGTCACCCATGTGTGGCACACTGGTTGGGAAGCCCTGCTGAGGACAACTGGGAGCCAGTGAAAAATTTTGAGCAAGGGAGTTCCTATAACTGGATCTGTTTTAGAAAAACCAACGTAAAAGGTTGCTTTATCACATCATTTCACAAGATCGAAGGCCTCCAGTATCCCAGGGTGGTCTAAAGAACAAGCCATATCCCCTTGGCTATGGCCAGGCCCATCTGAGTCTTGCCACAATTTGATTCTCTCCCCTCTCATCAGACCACCCCTTCCAGCAAAACTGGGATAGGGCATGCTGCACCCTCCCCTACACCTCTGCAAACTTGATGAGCCAACACTCAGGCTGGTTTTCCCTTGGGAATCTCAGAAAGTTTACTAACTATACCACTTGCTGTTCCTCGATTCAACCAAGACCCAGAATCAAACAAACAGAACAACTCACAACATTTATGAACATCACTCCCAGCTCCATGAGCCCCCTCTGATCTCACAATGTTTTTAGAAAGCGGGCAGATCAGACATTATTACCGACTTTGTATAGATGTGGAAACTGAGATGCTGAGAAGGGACATGACTTTTCCAGTGTCATGGTGCTGCCGAGTGCTTCCTACTACCCTGTATGGAGAAGGGTCTTCATCTTAGAACATTAGAACTAATGAGGACTGTGTACCTTCCATGCCAGCAGGGAATATGGGATGGCTTTCCCTCACCTAGCAATGTATTGAAAGACTGTGCCTCCTGCTACGTGAACATGAACATCATACATGGACTTGGCCAGCAAAAGCCAACAGGGGGGCTTGCAGGCCTCACAACCAGGCCATATGTGAGCTGTCCTTGACATGCCAGATGTACCAGTGGGGACACTGCCTGGCCTTTAATCATGGGTGCTGCATTCATAAGTTATTTCTTCTATGATCCATTTTGGAGATTTTTTTTTTTTTTTGGAGCATCTCCTGTGGTTCCATTCATTGGGTTAACCGGAGATTTAGCAGTTTATAAAACACAGTCCTTGTTCTCGGGGAGCAAGACCTAACAAGAAAGGGAGATGGGAAACCAAGAAAATGAAAAGCACCGTGATAAATGGGAGATGGGGGAAGAGCTCTGGGGAGCTGGGGACAGGGAAACTGATCTTGGTCTTGGGGGAGCAGCAGAGGAAAACTTCCTGAAATAAATGATGTCTAAATTGAAACTTAAGGAGGAAGAGGATTACCTAGGTGAGAGACAGGAAGAGTGAAGGTCAAGCCAGATAGGCTTCCTCTTCAGGGCAGGGGTTTCAAAGGAATGGGCTGCCGAACGTCTATCAGGTAGCAAATATTTTACACCACATTTGAACAGCAGACCTTAAAAGGTAATGACCCATTTCCCCTTCTTCTCCCAAAAAAGAAAATTGAAAAGAGGCTGCATAGTGTCTAGCATGAGTGAAAACATTTGTCTCTGCTCATAAATCTATAATTAACCACAGGTTATTCATACGATCCTTGTGTCCTCAGGCTGATGCAGCAGGTGAGTCCTGAGAACACAGGGATTTTGGGAGTTTCCCCAGAAGGGGAAGCTGCCTGTAAAGAAAACACTGCGGTGGACTTGGAAAACAGTCCTTGGTTTGAGTCCTGATATTATCACTTCATTATTTGTAATATAGGGACAATCTCACCTTAACTCCAAGATGATTCTGAGGACTAAAAAATTTTTATCTTTGAAAGTATCTAGTACAGTGGGAAGGGCACCCATTAATGCTAAATTGAAAAATATTAAATAGATAATTAATGTCCATACCTAGTAAATCATTTATTAGCCTGGATTCACTGATCATTCTAAAAATCTCCAAAATCCCCCTGTGTGAATGGAATGCACTGGAAACTTGAAATATCTGCAATATTTTGAAATATCTCCAGGCCCATAGCCTTCTTGGTCTTCTGATAATAGTCAGCTTTTGGTGTCACAACCTGCATGATTAGGAGATCCCTTGGGGTTATTCTAAGAGGCAGCTAAAGAGATACAACCACAGAGAAAAAAAAAATGTGATAAAGGAAAGAAAATCTACCACATGGAAAATTATGTGCATAAATTATATCCTTAAGCAGCTAAGGAGTCTGTGTAGGCTGTGAAATATAATCACACCGATACGAGCTCATAAGAGAATCTGCTTTTTGTTTCAAAGGTTAGAAGTTTGCATGCACCCAGGTCAGAAAAGAGCTGAAAAACAACACTTCCAAGAGAAACAGAACTCTTCTTACTGACCTCACTTCTAAGGGGCTAGGGAGATATCTTAATTAATGATTGTAAAGGGCTTTCAAAATATGAAGTGGTACATAACAGCTTAACAAATAACAGTTACAGAAACTATACATCTCCTCATTAAGGTGCCTAATTATCACTCACTGAACTTGCAAAATACCCACTAGAATTAATACAAATTACGTGCATTCATGCGAAGTGGAAACAGGCTTTTTAAGTGAATACTGGTTAAAATAATGAAAATAGTTCCATATGAAATTGGACGCTTTCAAGTTGAAACAACACAGATGTGGCTTTGGAATGCATGCCCCAAGTGTGACTTTGACACTGCTTTTCTGCTATCAGAAGGAAGATGGTGCCAAAAGCTTGACTTTGGCCTTTGTCTTGCATTTGCTGCTGCATGATCCTCCCATTTCCATACTTGTCAGCGGGGTCTGGGAGCGTGGAGCAAGCCCTTCACCCTGGAGTGTGCCTTAACTATGACAGGGACTCTCATTGGAGCTGGCTGGAATGCATGGGACCTGCAGGACTATACCTACAGCTGTCGTGCGAGGAAGATGGTGCCAAAAGCTTGACTTTGGCCTTTGTCTTGCATTTGCTGCTGCGTGATCCTCCCATTTCCATACTTGTCAGCGGGGTCTGGGAGCGTGGAGCAAGCCCTTCACCCTGGAGTGTGCCTTAACTATGACAGGAACTCTCATTGGAGCTGGCTGGAATGCATGGGACCTGCAGGACTATACCTACAGCTGTCGTGCTGGGAGCATAAGAGACCAACACTAAATAAATAAATGAATACATAAATTAAAAATCAAAGGCTTCTCCTGTGAACATCTGGTCCAGTGTCAGGACGTTTCATCTGTGGATGAGAGAGTAATGTTTCCTTTCTCCAGACTGAATATGTATCCATAGCTTGGTAGCCAAGATGGCAGGGAAAGAAAAGTTGGATGTCTATGCAGAGAGGAGAGAGAATAATGCTTTTATTCTTTTGAGCCAGATATTGATCTTTGCCAGTGCAAGTGCAAAGGGGAGAACAGACTGAAACTGGTGACAGTGATGATGATACCTACCATTTGCCAGGCAACTTCTGTACACTAGAGACGAGGTACTTAGATGACCTCTGATTCTTATTTTCATTCTGTAAGGTAGATGGAATCATCCCCATTTTACAGATGAAGAAACTAAGGCTCACACATAGCTGGTGAGTGGCAAAATCTCATTCTTTGACTCATAGTCTTTCAACCATGCTACATTGCTTCCCGGGGTGTGTTTCTGCAAGTGAGTGTGTCTACGTACATGCCCATAGCTAAATGTGGTGAGACCTAGTTGAGTCAATGGCCTAAAGCCAAAACAAAACAGTAGCTCCTGGAGGAAGAGGAAGTAAATGTTTAAATAGCTTTGAGAAGACCTTAGGCCATAACCAGATTGCCTCTGTAAAAACCTGGGTGGACACCAAGCATCTGATAAGTCCAGGAAAGGTAGGGCTTCCCTGAGCACAGTCCTGCGTGAGAAAGAAGCTCACGCTTAGGGTAGGGCCTGACCCAGCGTAAGTAATCATGGGTAACTGGTTGGAGCTGAGAAAGATTTAAATCAGGACAATTTCAGAGCTAACTTATGTCAACTCTTGCATATTAGGGAGATACTTTTCTTTTTGCATCTGAACCTACTCAGCTAACTTCAAAGCATATACAGGACTGCTTACAACTTTTCCAGCAGAGGGGAATACCTTAAGCTTGCATGATGAAAACTTTCTGCTTAAGAGAAAGTTCTGCTGCTATTCCCTCCCTCCCTACCCTGCTTTCACTCTTTAGCCATGCTAAAGAATATGGCTAGGATGGGTTTGATCAGTTGAAACTACATGCTTCCTTGACTTAGGAGGAGAAATTTAGGTCCAAAGTGGCTACATGACTCCTCCAGACCAGGTTCAGAGCAGGTTTCAGATTAAACTTTTGTTCCTAAACTCAATGTTTCCCGCAGTGTATAACATGGCATTCTGTAGGATGCTAGTAGGTGCTGTGGGAGGCAGGGTTAAACAGGTTAAATAGGTTTAGGAGATGGTGGGTTGATACAGTTAAACAGTGTTTGACGTATCAGTGTGCATGGTGAATCTCAAAGGGGGTCATGGCATCCAACTTTTCCAGACTTATTTACTAGCCCCTCCCTCAGGAGTCTCGTAGGATATTGTTTCTCCTTTCACCGTCTGCATGGGCTTCTGTCCGCATTTCCTTAGCTCTGTACCTGTACTGCAAGGACCACTACATAAAAATGAAGATTTGTTCCTTAGTCCTTTAGCAGTTCTTGTGACTTTGCTGGCCTGAACCAGAGAAACCTTAAGTGGGCTCTGAGTGTGTGCTCTGCAGGAGGCTCTGGGGAGCACAGGGACTCATCGGGAAATGCTTATGAAAATGAGCCTCGCCATCACGACTTCCCTCCCTCTGCTCTGAAACACTGGAGTTCTCTTCTCATGCATGACCCAAGAGAAGGTGAGTTTATTAAAAACCACTTAATTTAAAATCCCCTGCTGATTTTACCTGGGGCTCACTTTTGATCATTGAAATTAAAAGGTTCTGTAGTCTGCTTTTTGCTTTTTAAATTTTTTCTTCCCCAAAGCTCTTTACCAGAGAGAGAAAGAAAATGGAGATCCTTCCACCTGAAGCCTTCTCTGACTTTGCTGGGTTTTTTGAAAGTGTGGGTGGGATGCAGTACACAGTGCTGCTCAAACCTTATAAAAGGCTGGTGGTCATCTGCTCACTCATTCGATCATTTGATAAATATTTATTGAGTAGCTTTTATGTGCCAGGCACAGGTATGCAGGGATAAAGAACACAGTGGTTTCTGCTCTCAAGAGTTTGGAGTGCTACGGGTGCTCAAAGAGAGAGAGGTGTGTTGTAGGCAAACAGCATGTTGTAGGCAAACAGATCTCATGTTGTGATGAGCTGTCCTTTAAGAGAACAACACTTGACCCTTCCTCTTCATCTTAACGGATAGAATTCATCTGGCCAAGCTTGTGATAGGGCTGAGAATGTGAACAGTTTGGTGACTGACAAACACTTTTTAAATGAAGACCTGCATGATACTTTTGTTTGTTTGTTTTTCTTTTATTATCAGCAAACTTTATTGAGTATAATATACATTCAGAAAAGTGCACAGATCAAAAATCTATAGCTTGGGGGCCGCCCGGTGGCGCACTGCTACAGTGCGCTGCTTGGGAGCGTGGCGG
>NW_007733230.1:40101-40801 GCF_000696425.1 Galeopterus variegatus
CACCGAGGGTTGCGATCCCGTTGCCGGTCCCGGTCCGGTACGGGCGCGACACTAAGGGTCGCGATCCGTTGCCGGACACGAAAAAAGACAAAAAAAAAGGAAAAAAAAAAATCTATAGCTTGATGCATTTTCACAAAGTGAACCCACCATTGTAACTAGAACCCAGAACAAGAAACAGAACATCACTAACAGACCAGAATCTCCCCTACAGTCTTCTTACAGTCACGCACACACCCATTATCCTGCTGTTATCCCTGCTTCATACACCACAGGTTAGTTTTATTCATTTCTGAACATTTTGTAAATTGTACCATATAGTATGTACCCCTTTTGTGATTGGCCTTTTGGTTTGATATTATGTTTGAGAAATCCATCCATATTATCACATGTGGTTATAGTTTGTTCATCTTAATGCTGTATAATAACCCATAGCATGATTACAGTTTATTCTACTTATCCATTATATTGCTTATAGACATTTGGGTTGTTTCCATTTTTGGAAGCTGTTGTAAACATCCTGGAACCTGTCTTTTGGTGTCATATGTGTGCATTTCAGTTGAGCACATACCTAGGAGTGAATTTCTGGGTCACTGGGTGTGCATATGTCCAGCTTCCATAGTTACTGCAAAGTGGTTCTTCCATTTACACTCCTACTAGCAATGCATAAGAGTTTCAGTTGCTCCATATTCCCACTAATAAC
>NW_007733230.1:41444-42376 GCF_000696425.1 Galeopterus variegatus
CATTTACACTCCTACTAGCAATGCATAAGAGTTTCAGTTGCTCCATATTCCCACTAATAACTGCCACTGTCCAACTTCTTGCATTTTAGACCTTCTGGTAAAGGTGTAAGCTTTGTGTAGTGGAATTGCATTATGGATTTTAATTTGTATCCTCTAATGATTAATGAAGCTCACAACCTTTTCATACATGAACCACCCATCCAGGTATCCTCTTTTGGGAAGTGCCTGTTCAAGTCTTTCACTCATTTTTCTACTGGGTTGTCTGCCTTTTTCTTACTGGCATGTAGGAGTTCTTCTCTGCCCACTTTTAAAGCTAAGGAATGTGGGTCCCGAAGCTGACTGGAGACACATGACTTTCTGGCTTTGTATGTCCAGTTCTGTGCCGACAGAGACCTGCTTTTCAAAGCTGCCCGGACTCTCCCGGGCAGGTGATGTTTGTTGTCTACTTTCCTAGTCTTTTTGGGAATTAAAGAATATTAAGCTAGAAGGTACCTCAAAGAAAGTTATCAAATAGATGTTCCTCCATTTCCATTTTCCTGAGGAAACTGAGAAAGGCTAAGTGTCTGGCTCCAGGTAAAACTCATATCAAGTGAAACAAGGTCAAGGATGTAAGTCCCTGAGACCCCCCCTTTTCCTCCTGAGCTGTTTCTCTGCTGCCTCCAACTTGCCACTTCTCTCTGATCAATCCACTTAATCCTGTCTCAGCTTTCCTTAGTCCTTTTAGACTCGTTTGCCAAACTAGAAGGAAAATTCATGGTAAATCTCACAGACCTGAGGAGATTCCACAAATAGTTCATCCTAACCAGAGAGTGCTTTGCAAATAACAAGTTGAGGGAAAGTGCTATTATGGGTTGAAATGTGTCCCCCCCCAATATATATATATATTGAATATATATATCCAATTCCAAACTCCCAATACCTATGAATGCGAC
>NW_007733230.1:44173-45786 GCF_000696425.1 Galeopterus variegatus
GGACATGTCTGGAGCACCTCTTATGTGCCAGGTGCTCTCAAGTGTCATGCTGCCTGTTCTCTGCCTGTCCCCTCCAGGTCTGTTCTCTGCCCTCCTCTGGGACCTGGGAGATTCCCTACAAAGCAAGTCACCTGTGATCCCTGGTGGCTGATTACTGGTTGGAATATTTGGTAACAGACTGAAGGGTGGCCCCTTCACGCACTAAGTTTGGGCACTTTTTCTGAAGTGGCCGTGTCCTCTCCCACTTCAGCTTCTGCTGGGCAGCCATCCTCAAAGATTCGAACTCTCACTGGGTTTGGCAGAGTGACCTCTGCCCTTGTACATCTTGTTACGGGCCGAGTTGTGTCCACCCAAAATTCATGTGTTGAAGTCCTAACCCTGAGTACCTCAGAATGTGACTATTTGTAGACAGGGTCTTTAAAGACATGACTAAGTTAAAATGAGGTGTCTAGGGTAGACTCTAATCCAATATGTCCTTATAAGAGGAGACAGNAATGTAAGTGCCAAGACCCCCAAACCACTTGCCTTGTCTCAAAGAAACACATAAGAATAACTTAATACCCAGGGGCACACTAGGCTGTTGTCTTGGGCCAAACTTACTGTCATTTCCAAGATTTGGACAAATTTTCAGATAATCATTAAATCATAGAAGGTAAGTAATTTTGCCCATTATAGACAGTAAGTGATAAGCCCAAAGCAGAAATCGTGCTCACTGGTCTATGGTTCTGTCTCTGCCCCCACCCAGAAAATCCACCAGGAGATCAGGTCTCTTATAGGACCTGCTCTGAGACAAGACGGTCCCACAGCCAGTCCAGCAGAAAGTGGGGATAACAGATACTGAACAAAGACATCCTGGCTCTGCCCAGGCCACTGCAGTTAAGACGGTTATTTAAGACTGTCCAGCCTGTCTCTTTAGGAACATGAAAGTATTTTGTGGAGTTGCATAGGGGAAGAATATATAGAGTACCAAGATATTGGTCTTAAAATTGCTGCTGAACAAAATGAAGCATAATACAGTGCTTGGAAAAGCTGGGGGCAGATGCGAAGCCCAGGACAGCACTGCAGAGCCACCAGGTGGGGGCTATCTGAAGCCCCTCTGGCTTATACCAGCTAAAGAAAAATGTCTACAACTCTCTGAACAGAAGTCAGATCTGCTGACCAGCTTGTTGGCCTGGAGATTTTAATTTTTTACAAATAATGAGCCTGCCTCTCCCTACCAGCCAGGCTAGATGCTTCACTGCACAAGATGATGTCTCATTTGCTTACCAAGAATGGCGAGATGGCTGGGCTGGCTGAGCAGTTCTGACCTGCTGGACGTGTGCTCGTGGCTGATGGCGCGGCGAGCTAAGGGACCGCTGAAAGGGCAAGCAGCGTCCCGCAGCTGCAGACTCACAGAGCAAGCCCAGTGCAAGGGCACCAACGTACATCCTACTGTTATTTGCTCATTCATAAGCCCAGAGAAAGGGCAGACACTGCAAACGCACTTAGGGAAGTATGCAAAGCTCACAGCCTTCCTTGTTACCTTCCCCTCCAATTTTGACATGGAAAGAATGGACATGTCTGGAGCACCTCTTATGTGCCAGGTGCTCTCAAGTGTCATGCTGCCTGTTCTC
>NW_007733230.1:46537-62111 GCF_000696425.1 Galeopterus variegatus
GTGAGGACACACAGAGAAAGTGGCATCTACATACAAGCCAAGGAGAGAGGCCTCAGAAGAAACCAACCCTGCAGATCCCTTCATCTCAGATGTCTGGCCTCCAGAAAACTCCAAAAGTAAATGGACAAGATGAGTTTTTTTCCTGAGAAAATAAATTTCTGCTGTTTAAGCCACCTAATCTGTGGCACTCTGTATGATAGCCCTCACCTACTAACGGACACCTCTTGGCTCAGAGCTGGTGACAGCTCTCCACTCCTGCTAGTCCCTGGGTGCCTCGGCATCCCTTGTTGATACCTTCAATCCTGCCCACCCACCCCTGCAAGCAGTCCCTTCATTAAAATACGTTGACCTACCTGGTTAGATCTATTTCTTGATGGGATCCTGAATATTTCATACACATCATTTCAGTTAATCCCCTCAACAGCCTCGTGAAATTGGGATGATTATTCTTATTTTACAAATAAGGAAACTGAGGCTCAGAGAGGTCATATAGCAGCTGAGTAGCAGAGCTGGGATTTCAATGGAAGTGGCACTGTTTGCTGACTTTGGCAGATCTGCAGTGCACTGAGTGAAAGTGCCACATCACAGAATCAGAGGCCCACGGAGTAGGAAAGAGCCATGGACACCACTAGGGCAACCTCTTCATTTTAATGACGAGGAAACCAAGACTCAGAGAAGTGATGCCAGAGGCCTAAAGTCATAAGGCTTACATCGTGGCACAATGAAGACTTGAATGCAAGTCTCCTGACACCAGTTTTGGGACTTTTTCTTGTTTCTCTGGCTTCACTTCACTTCACTTCTCAAGTCCCCCACTTGAATTACCTGGGGCAGCTGAGCACGAAGATCAACAGTAAGGTCCCAGAATCCATCCCCATGTCAGCTCCGTGCTTACTAGCTGGGTGAGCTTGGGCAAGTTACTCAATCACTGCTCTGTGCTTCAGTGCACTCTTCTGTAGAGTGAATATTAGTAATAACTCATAGGACTGTTGAGAGGATTAAATGAGATATTAAAATAAAACTCTGAGCACAGTGACTAACACGTAGGTTAGTCTTAATTAAATACAGAGCTATTGATATTTATTACCTGGGGTAGATTTTTAAACCAAGTCTAAATTCTTCCTATTAACAGAGCTATTGATATTTATTACCTGGGGTAGATTTTTAAACCAAGTCTAAATTCTTCCTATTGGCCTGTAGGCACTGGATTTACCACTAACTACCACTCACGAGCTGAATGATAACGATAAAGGATGACACTGATAACTAACAATGCTGGCAGCAGTCTACCAGGTTGCAGGTGCTGTGCTAGGCATGCCTGTTAATGCAACTCCTTATAATATCCTGGTAAGGTTGAGTAATTAGCTAACAAGCCAGTAAGTGAGAACTCAGATTTCAGTCCAGTTTCATCTGGCTCTAAAACCCATGCATTTTCCAATACTGTTGTCTATGAAACAAAGTAGAACATGACTAGTACAGAAACATGGCTGCAGAAAACACTACATAATGAAAATATCACATTTTACATCACATGATGTTACATCACCACATAACATCATTGTCTACACCTGTGAATTTTTATAGTTATTGTGATGCTTTGTGCCACCACACTGTGAGTTCCTGGAGGGCAGTGGTATGTCTCGTTGATTGTGTACCGATAGCTTCCAACACAGTAAGTGGCACACAGTAGGTATGCTCAATACAAAGTGTGCTCTGGTATTAAACTGGAGGGAACTTCTGGAGAGTTTAGACCAGGTCTTACTTGGATCTCAGCAAGCACAGTCCTGGAGCAGAGACAGGGCTACAGAATGACCCTTGTATTAATGTGAATACCTGTTATGCTAAAGTCCTAAGAAGGTGACTTCAGGGGACATTTTAATGGGAGTAGTAGCGGTAGGTTTCCTTATTTCCTAGCACAACCACAGTTCTACAGAAGGCTTTCTGTCTGCCCAAGTGCTGGCACTGTAGTGCTGTAAAGACTTGGAAGCCCGAGACCCAGGTTAATTCTAGACCTACTCCTTGTTTTCTGTATAACCTAGGACCTGTTAGCTCATTTCTGTAAACTTCTCTTTCCTACTCTGTAAAACAGTATGATGATACTATGGTTTTCATACTAGTATCTTCTGAGAGTCTTCTATGTACCAGAACCCATTCTGAAAAGAGAAATCCTTGTTGTCCTGGGTCCTATATGCTAACAGAATAGGAAAGACAATAAAGTAAGTAGATGAAATATACAGCACGGTACATGCTGATAACAACAAGGCAGGGAAGGGAGATCAGAAGGGCTCAGTAAAATTTTAAGTGGTGATAAGCATTAGGTGAGAAAGTAATATTTAAGCCAAGATCTACAGACAGTGAGGAAGCAGGCAGAATCAGCCCCAAGTGCAAAGGTCCTGAGGCAGCTGATATACTGGAGGAAGAGCAAGGGAAGTCCGCCTGCCTCCTCGGCTACTGTGAAAGTTAAGCAAGATAATAATCCATTGGAAATGCCACGTTTATAACAAGTGTTCAATAAATGTGAGCTAGGATTATTAACGTTATTCCCATGGGCACACAAAGGCCCTGTCCTGGAAAGCCACTCCAGCAGCCATAAGGCCACGGTTACCCTTTGGGGTCTGAACCTGCACTAATGAATGAACCTATCTGCTCTCTGCCAGCCTGACTCGGGCAAACCCACAGGCTGCCCTGCTCATGGGAGAGGACTTCCTAGAAATTGGATAAGTGGGTCATGCATTTAGTGTTGGGAAGAAAGAAAGGAGAACTAAATCCAGCTCTGATGTAGTGTCAATCATTTAAAAAGAAAGTACAAAATTACCCTGGTTCAAGCTTTCAGGCAAGAGTGATAAATGTCCCTCACTTGATAAATTTTCCAGTATACAATAACTGCAAAGTAAGAGGGGGTGGAGCCAAACTGCAGTGTCTTTTTAAGGATCTATTTAATGTAGGTAGACTTCCTCCCTAGAAATGAATTTTGGCTCCTGTTAGTGGGGGGAGGGGAAGTGTGCCGAAGGCTGTACCTGAGCAATTATCCAGGTAAGTCAGTCACCACGACCACCAGAGGCTCACAGTTGGATAAACCCTGTGTTGATTGTTTGAGTTTAAGAGAGTAGTCTTATTTATTTATTTATAATTTATAATTATAAATTATATTTATATTCTATTTATAATTGCTTAATTAATCTAATTCTTAATTATATTCTTATTTATAATTGTTATCCTTCTCATATTGGTGTGTAAGGCCGTGTGGTAATCCTAAGCTGTGCTTCCTTTTTCTCTCCTCTTATAATTAGATTCCTTCGAAACTAACTATGGGTCCCTAAAATAACAGAATTCTGAGCCCTGACTCGGCTAAACGTGTCATTCTCTCCCAGTACTTGCCTTTCTCTGTCATCCCCTCACCGACCCTCCCACTCCGTCTTCTCGTTCCCCAGCCTTCTCTTCTGAAGCCTTCCTGGCCCTTCCCCGCAGAGCTGGCCACACCTTTGTGCCTCCTCTCCACCAGCCGCCACTCGGTGATGACACTCATCTCCGTGCTCGGCAGTAATTCCTTTATGTGTCCCCTCATCTCCCTGGAGATGCTGAGTTCTCGAGGGCACAGAAGATGTCTCCATATTCCACTGCCTGTCCCAGCCACAGCAGACAAACTCAGAGAACATTTATGCAGGAGTTTATGAATAAATGAATAAGTTCAGAAATAAGACAGAGGCCCATCCCAGCAGCATTTAACAGAAGCTCAATTAACATTTGCAGAATGACTAATTGTAAAAAGTGCTGTGATAAAACAAACTAGTTCAAAGCAGAGGTCCTAGGGATGCTTCAGAAGGTACGCAGTTTGTCCTGGATAAATGCGGACGGGGTGAGGGCCTATCTAGCCCCTGCCTTCAGCCAGGACAAATTAGGCCATGCCGTCAAGAATGGATCTTCTATGAAATGACTGCCCATCTCCCACTCAGGCAAAAGATGTCACAAAATTTGCTATCAGGAAGCTCTCTCTAGCCTAACTCCTCAGCCCATTTGCTACCACTGGGCCAAAGCAGAGGGTGCTGGGATGAGCCTGAGTTTGAAGTCAGACAGACCTGGGTCTGAATCTGGTCTGACACTTCATAGCTGTGTGACCCTGGGACAGTGATTTAACCTCTCTGTGTCTCTGTTCTCATCTGTGAAATGAGAGCCACAATACAGTCCTTTTCCCCAAAGGCAAATTTCTCTTAGGGAATAGTCTACTTTTGGCAGAATTACTTCTGTCAATCTTGTCCTTAAACACAAGCTCTTTTACTTTAATTATACAAAGATTTGAAATGCATCTGTTGGTGATAATTCCAAAAAGAGGAAGAAATAGGAGAATTAAGGGAGCATGGAAAAGCTGTGGGTGGTGCTGGAACAGCCATCTTCTCAGGCTCCACATACCAGAGCCACCTGGACTATCCTACCCTGTGTGTTAGAAGGAGCCACCAGGGGCCAGGAAGAGGGGGAGCAAGATGAAATTGAGAAATACGGAATAATTAACACAGGCTATCAACAGCCTCTTGTGCCTCAATCATATAAGTTGTAGCTGGAACACAGAATTAGGAATGTGTAACCCAGAGCCCTATAATCTCATGAACATCTGGAGAGAGGACCAGAAATGAGAGGTGGAGGAAAAGCCTTAGTATGCATATCAAGCAAAGCCCAGCAGGTTAATAAACAGCTTACTGAAATGCAACGGAGGGGTCCTCTAAAGTTACTATTGAATAAGAAGTGATAGATTTTAATTGCACAATATTTTTTTATTACTAATTTATAATGTACAGAAGATTATTGATATTCTCAGCTACATGTTGTTTTTACCGCCATGTTACAGAACAAAATCCAAACTCCGCATCATCATATCATGGCCCAGGAAGCTTTTGCCCAGCTCCCCAGTCTCATCTCAAGTTCCTTCTCCCCCTCACCCCCAGTCAGTTCCAGAACAGGCTGAGCTGGTGCCACATAATGGCTGTTGTGTTCCTGTTCCCTGGCTAGGTGCATACTGGCTCTAGGTCACTCTTCAGGTCTCAGCTAAAATGTCACCTCTTCAGACTCGTCTGTCCCTGTTATCAATGACAGAATCCTGGTTAATTACTTTACAGAGTAACCACAACTTGTAATTCCTTCCTTCCTTCCCTCCTTGCCTCCCTATAGGTGGAAGTGAAGACTTCAACAGATCACATACATAAAGAGCTATAGCGTTAGGACCTTCTTTCAAGACAGAAAGATCTGTGTTCCAATTCTGACTCTGCTGCTAACAGTGAGGTTTTCAATAAACGTGTAATCCTTTTTACAAAGGATGTAGTGGGAATTAAGTGAGATGAAGCATGAAAAGCACTTAGCACAGGGCTTGCCGCACAGTAAATGCTCGATGGAAGTTAGCAGGCGATGTTAATGCGATGCTGGGGGCTTAATGCATGCAAACGCCTTCCCCTGCCCTCTGTGAAGATGGATGGTCCCTGCTTACTAATCTGAGGTTATGTTAATCCATTAGATTAAATGAAGACCATTAAAAAGTCAGTGTAAGAAATCTCTGGAAAGATTAGTGATTGCAATGGGAATGAATTGCCATTGCCCTTACACGTATATTTCCTTAGCCTTCTCATCCGATCACCACAAAATAAATCCAAAGAACTTTGAAACCAGTCTGAAGAAATATGTGCTTGGTATAAACAGGTATGGGATTCATTATAAGAGAGCCTGATGACATAGTCTCATCAGGTCCCCAAAACCTAAAGCAAGTGAGAAGTGGCTCCTGATTGTCCCTCAAGTCCAATCCCAAGGCCTCCTTCGTGATCACTGCTCTGTCCCCACCATGCAGCTCAGACCTGCCTGTCCACATCAGCTTCCACGTAATGGTTTGTTCTCCCTTCACCTGCAGGTCTTCCCCCCCCCCAATTCTTTTCAACAGCCCCCCCACCCCCCACTTCCCTAAATACCCAGACCATGAAACTGCTCCTGAAATGTTGACTCCTCTACCATTAGGCCAGACTTGCATCTTGGAATTTTCTCCTCTTCTCTCCATCTTGAGACCTTGCCAGGATCTCCTGCTTATAACCACGCCAATGAGAGAGATTTCAAAGAAGCTTGTGTTTTGAAACATCAGCTCTCCGACTTGAACGCACACACTCACTACCTGTGTTTTCAGGTGAGGACACAGGCACAGATGTTGGCATGCCCCAGCCTATGGGACAGTGTGTAGAGGAGCAGAATTTGGGGCCTCGTTCCGATTGTCTGATTCCACAGGTCAAGCATTTGACAATTATACCAAAGATTAAGAGAACTGAATGTGAAAGGCACTCTTTTATTCAGTAATATTTAGTGAACCCCTAGCATATGCCAGGCACTAGTCTAAGTGCCAGGGAAAGAAGGGTGCTCATGAGTGAGAAGACTCTGCTCTTCTCTGCATAAAGTACCCCACGAATATAGCAGCCCCTTTCCCTTTATCTTTTGTTCACCTCTCCAGTTGAGAGCAGGGTAGGCCTCATGCAATTCTGTCCCTTTTTCAGTGCCTATATAGGAAATTATATTTGTATATAATTAACATGGGTGAAGGTAACCAATATTTATTGCCACTGATACTAATTCTAGATCATTGGGTTTTATGTTATATTTACCACAGGCTATTTAATCCTCATCACAGCCTATTAGGACTGTGTTATTATTCCCATTTAGTGGAAAGCTAAGAGGCACAGGCAAGATCCTAACCCGAGTCTGCTAGACTCCCCCAACCACCCTGTTTCTGCTATTCTGTAAACCGTGGTAGACAAATTTATTCTTAAAGGGTCAGAAAGAATATATATTTTTGGCTTTGGGAGCCAAAAGGTCTCTGATGCAACTACTCAGCTTCTGCCACTGTAGCCTTAAAGTAGCCATAGACAAAAAGAAGACGAATGATGTGTCTGTGAGCCCATAAAACTCTATTAATGGACACAGAAATTTGAATTTCATAAAGACAAGGGCCATGTCTTCCATTTCCTTTGACGCCTCCACTAAGCCTGGCTAAGGGTGAGCTTGTCTGCACCCGTGCTAGGCATGAAGCCTGTGCTTAATAAATATGGGCCCAATAAGCACAGCCTGCCCTGGTAGAATAGTGATGCAGGCTGAGAGATGGGCAATTTCTCCCTGATAATTGTGTTAGCTGAGATTCCTTCCCTTCTCTTATAGCAGTCCCACAGGGCTCTGCTAACCAATTCAGGATCCTCTGTGCCATTCTGATTCAAATACATCTGACCTGCCATGGTGAAATGTCAAATATGTTCCAAAAGGAGATGCAGCAATTGAGGGCTCAGGGGGACAAGGAGGGGTTGTTTAAGCATAATGGTGGGTGACAGGGAACAGCTCACAGTGAGACTGAAAGAGTAGGAGGCTGGTCTCTCTCCCTCTCTGTGATGTCACTGGCATGTTAAACTGGGTTCTGTCAGCCCCAGGGGAAAGTATAAGATAATGAGCTGGATCCAGTCGACAACAGGATGCAGATAAGCTTCTGCTGGTACAGCCCTGCTGGCCCCTCTACCCTGTATCCCAAGGGCTTTTTCCATCAGGGCACTTATGCATTATAATTGCTTATAATTGTCGGTAGATTTCCTGGCAGTTAAATTATACTCAAAAAAATCTTTGCTGAAAGAATGTATACAAATTCAAGAACCTATATAGTCCAAGAGTCTAGTGATGGTTATGAAAACAGGGTGAAGGTGGTAATAAATAGGGAAAGAGGGTGGCTAACGTACAGATGGTATCTTTAGAATGCAGTCTTTGGGGCCATAAGGGAGCATGCATTCCAGTAGACAGGAGTCACTTGCTTGGTTTTAGAAACTAACATAGGGGTCTCACCCCAGAGGTTCTGATTTAATCAGTCTGAGATGAGCCCTGGATGCTGGGACTTTTTAAATCTCTCCAGGTAATTCCAATAAGCAGCCATGACTGTGAAGCACATACTCTAACTGTAGTGGACGTACAATGTTATTAAGAAGCTCCATAACTTCTACCCCTGTATACTGGGGAGAGGGCTGCCACATTCTCAGGACTGAGTAACTGCTCTATCAACCACTCTCAAGTACCGACGGCCCAAGGAGAGACTGGAAGGTAGGCTTAAGCACTGGGCTCTGCCATTTACTGGCTCTGCTAACTTGTGAAATCAATTAACCTTGTGCAGCCTCCACCAGCTCCTCTGTAAAATGGGGATTACAGACCTAATGCACATGAAAGCACCAGTGAAATCTAAGGGATTAGTACCGTGAACTTTAGAGGCCCCAAAGAAATCAGGTGCCTCTTCCCATCATAAATATGTCCTCAAGGAAACTGTGCACTGAATGAACACCAGCTTATTTTCTTTATGGCAGGAAGATTTAGGATCATATCCTTCCTTCTTTCCCTTCCACTACAAAAGGAACCACACAGGTGTCTGGGTGGTTGGTCATAGCTCCTGTGATGCTAAAGACCAGAGTGAGTGACAGAGAAACCACTGGATTCCATGGGTCAGCAGAGTGGGACAGAAACATTTTCAGGACTAGCCTCCCCTTTTGTTACTACTAAATGAGGTCAATTCACTTAGCCTGGTGTTGAAATGCCAGAGCCAGGTAGTGACCCGAAAAGGAAGTGACTTTGCCTCACTTGGCCACTGGCCCATGATTCACAGCTTCAAAGGCCTGGACTTTTTAGTCACAGACTATCGGCCTAAACTAAAAAAGCTGAAGCTGGGCTCCTATTAAGTAGCTATGCTGCAAAATACTGATTCTTCTGCAATACCCAGACGGCATGCCCAGCACAGAAAACAAGCAAACCACACACACACACACACACACACACACACACACACACACACACACACACACACACATCTGTTTAATTTTAAAACAGTTTACTTATCTCTAATTATTTTTAAGTATATGACATTTGGCATTTTCTGATCTATCAAAATTTTAAATATCCATAACATTCAATATAACCGTGCCACTTCTTAGGATCTGTTATGTATCAGCACTTGCCTAAGCAACCATGAATAATAAGGATGTTTATGTATGGTATTGTTTATAATTGGGGGAGAATCTAGGAACAACTAAAATACCAATAGAAAATAAAATAAATTATGGTATATCCATCAAATAAGACAACTATGTACTTCTAAAAAAGAAAGGAAAAAATGTCCATTATGGTACTAATGTAGAAAGATACACAATATTTTTTTAATAGAGCATGTAACAATTAAAAAAAGAAGATACATATAAAGAGAAGTAGATAATTGCATATGTGGAAAGCAAAAAGTCAAGAATATAGTGTAAACTGTTAACAGCAATTACTTTTGGGGAATGTGAAGGAGAGAGGGGCTTTCATACATTACTATATTTCAGTGGTCTGCTGGTAAATGTTCAACAGATGCCTCTCTAAAAAGAAACTAAACCCTTGATTTGTCGTGTTTGCTGATTTCCAAGGTGTTAAGTGTTCCTAATCCTATCGGCTTTCATACATTACTATATTTCAGTGGTCTGCTGGTAAATGTTCAACAGATGCCTCTCTAGAAAGAAACTAAACCCTTGATTTGTCGTGTTTGCTGATTTCCAAGGTGTTAAGTGTTCCTAATCCTATCGCAGATTCCAAGATTTCAGTGCAGACTGGCCAGTTAGCTGGTTGATTAGAGTGTGATGTTGATAACACCAAGGTCAAGTGTTTGGAGCCCCATACAGCGAGCCACCAAAAAACAAACAAAAAACCAAAAACCTGTGGTCATGCTGCCAACGCAGTGTCACTGAACTGAGCTGGGAAGAGATGCGCAGCGCCACACTTTTATACAGTGTTTCCACACACAGACACAGCAGGTGTAAATAACCTTAGTGACAGAGAGTAAAGTGATAGGAAACAATGAGTTTTGAGTATTCACCTTTGTTTTTAAAATAATTTATTTAATCGTAAGTATATAATTTTATTTTTGGTAGTGGCTGTGTTTAACAACTGGATCCTATACTTCCTAAAAATTTAACAGTGAGCTTTCACTAGCATGTGTAAACCAGGGCTCTAGCACGTCACTGAATTTCTACACAATTTATCCTTTACAACAAATGTGAATATGGACTGTTAGCAATTTTTAAAAAATAGTCTAAAAGTTAAAAAAAGATCCTATTCTTTGGCAGTAATCTAGAATGATCATGTCTAATGGATTCACTTCACCTGGCAAAGTCTGTAATGGAATTTTTAAGCAGTTCAAGCACTCTTTCTGAAGGGCCTCTTAGGTGCCACATTCTGCAAAACAGTCACAGCTTATTAAATGCCTGCTATGAGCCAGAATATGAACTTTTTACACATATACTTTACGCACATATCTTACAGTATCCTTACATCTCCCCTGAAACACTCTGACACAGGTATCATGGCTTGGGGCTTTTTGAAAATGCTCACCACTCACTCTAACATCAGGCATAGTACGCCCTATTGACAGAGGGTGCACATCATCCGTTGTCACAAATGGTGGGATTCCCTTCTTTTTTTTTAAGCCTGAATAATATTCCACTGTATAAATATACCACGTTTTCTTTATCCATTCATCTGTTGATGGACATTTGGTTGTTTCCATATCTTGGCTATTGTGAATAATGCTGCAGTAAACATGGGGGTGCAGATGTCTCTTCAAGATCTTGATTTCTATTCTTTTGGATTATACACTGAGAAGTGGGATTGCTGGATGATATGACAGTTCTATTTTTAATATTTTGAGGAACCTCCCTACTGTTTCCTATACTGGCTACACAATTCTACATTACCACCAATGGTGTGTAAGGGTTCCATTATGGTAAGTGAAACAAGCTAATCCCAGGAGGATAAACATTACATCATTTCACTCATACCATATATTTTGAGGAACCTCCCTACTGTTTCCTATACTGGCTACACAATTCTACATTACCACCAACGGTGTGTAAGGGTTCCATTATGGTAAGTGAAACAAGCTAATCCCAGGAGGATAAACATTACATCATTTCACTCATACCATGTGTCTAAATTAGTCAGACTCACAGAAGCAGAGAACAGAATGGTTGTTGCCAGGGACGGTGGGAGGGGGAGATGGGAAATTGTTTCTCAGTGGGTAAAACACTTCTGTTATGCAAGTAAGTAAGTTCTAGAAATCTGCTACACAACATAGTATCTATAATTAATAGCAGTAGGGTACATGCCATATGCCTGGGGAGATCAGGTGGAGGGCCACAGCTACAGTGAGGAATGGCTGCAGATAAACAGAGCAAGTGGGTAGCAAGGAGCTACAGAAGGGGCTGACTAGGATTGGTGACTTGTGTTCAGATTCTAAGAAAATGTCGCTGCTGCTAAGGCCACAGAGCTCCGTGGCATCTGCACCTTTTTATCTTCTCAGCAGCATCGGGAGGGATTTTGTTTCCATTTCAGGGAAGGCAATCGTTATGGTTTGAATGTTTGTGTCCCCCCCAAATTTATATGTTGAAATCCTAACCCCAAAAGTGATGGTATTAGGAGGTGGGGCATTTGAGAGGCGATTAAGTCATGAGGGTCATAAAATTAGTGCCAGAGAGATGGCTTGTCCCTCCCACCATGTGAGGACACAGCTAGAAGTCACCATTTATGAACCTTAAAGCAGGCTCTCCCCAGACACTGAACTTGCCTTGATTTTGAACTTCCCAGCTTCCAGAATTATGAGAAATATATTTTTGTTTATAAGGCACCTGCCCAGTTTATGGTATTTTGTTATGGCAGCCTGAATGGACCAGGACGGAATTATCACTCTCAATTCACAGGAGAGGACACTGGGGCTTGGAGAGGTAACTTGAATACCTTGATGCCAGGATGCACAAGTAGTAAGTGACACCGTGGAAGAAGCACTGGCGCTCCGCTTCTGGGAAGTTCACCTCGGACAATGGACAACTGCAGGTGAGGCTCCGCTCAGCTGCAGAGTTTTGGTTTTGTCTTTAGTATGGTTTTTGCTTGTTTTGTATAGCAAAAGGAGAGGAAAACTGTGAGACTCTGTTGCCAGAGTGACCCAGGAAACAATCATTTATAAGGAAAATAGTTCAGGAGAAAAGGTCTTTCACTCTGACTTTTTGCACTTAAGGTCAGATTCTAGAAGCCTTACATTACATATGTGTTCTCTCCCTGGAGGCCAGTGCCCAGGAAGGGAGGTGGCAAGGTGGGTAGGTAACCCTTCCAGAACCCTGGCTTCTGCTCAGGAGGGTGGGCGTTGGCAAGTCTTGCCATCTTCTCACAGCTTGTTGTAATTAGAGGCCCCCCGCCACGTCTGATAAGAGGGGCTCTCACTTGGCTGCCTCGCTAGGGTACTTTAGAGAACCCAGTGAGGCCGAAGGAAGCGGGGTTTGGGGGTGGGTGGGTAAGTGGTTTGTGTGGTGTTGGAACTGGCTGCAGCCACAGTTTGAGAGATGGAAACTTGGTGCAAGGACAAGACACAAATGGAGACAGTAAAAAGGAAAGAGGATGTCAGGTTAGGACAGTCTCTCCCTAGAGTCAGGAGGGAAACTGTATTGTTCCAAAGCCTCCCTGCCTGCTGGATAAGGCTGAACCGCCTCTCTAGCAGTCGACCCTTAATACCCACTCCCAGCCTCGCTGCTTCTCTAGCAGGCACTTCTGATTGCATGAACCTCCCATCCCACACTCTACAGCTGTACCAGGCACCTTAGCTACCACTGATTAAGTGCTTACTGTTTGCCAGGCATTTTCCATTCAAGTAATCCTTCCAGCATTCCCAGGAGTCTGAATTGATAGCCCCATCTTATAGGAGAGGAAAATCAGGCCAAAAATATTTTTTTAAAAAGATGATGAAGGGATCTGCCCACAGCCATTCAACTAGTAATAGACGGATGGAGCCAGAGCTTGGGCTCTTCACTACTCCCTGAACACTGGGCATATACTCTACAAATTACTCCTTTGATTAAACTGAAAAGCCAAATTTTATGCTGTTCCCTGACTACACCAAGTATTTTCCACTCCCAGCGACTGGGGCTTGCTGCTCTGTTGGCCTGGAAAGTCCAACCCACCTCCTGTCCTACTCACTCTGAAGACTTCCCTAGCCTACCCACTCAGGCTTCCACCCTAGCTCTCGGGACTGCGTACACACCAGCCACAAAGCACAGGCCACACTGCATTTAACTGTCCTTAACCTCCTGATCTTTAACTCAACCGTGGACCACCTATTTTCGGGGGGGGGGGGCTGGGGAGTAATGATACAGAGACTACACCCTATTTTTAATTTCTACTCCTACTGCAGAGCTCAATACCAGGCACTGACTACAAAATGGGCACACTGTAGGACATGGGGATGTGAATGTTTCCCACCAGCAGCTTTTCAATCCTCTCCCATTCCCAATCACCAGTGCGTCCCGGGGCCCCCTTTTTTGGGGGGGGGGGGGCTGGGGAGTAATGATACAGAGACTACACCCTATTTTTAATTTCTACTCCTACTGCAGAGCTCAATACCAGGCACTGACTACAAAATGGGCACACTGTAGGACATGGGGATGTGAATGTTTCCCACCAGCAGCTTTTCAATCCTCTCCCATTCCCAATCACCAGTGCGTCCCCCTCCCCTCTGAGGAGAAAGGCAGGAGTGAGGGAAACAGGAATTAAATGCATTCACTCAAACATTTTGAGAGCTTCCATGTCCCAGATGGGACGTAGGAGTAAACAAAACAAGATCCTTTCCCTTATGGAGTGTGTATTCTTGTGGGGAAAGACAGGTATGTTAGCTTCCTACTGCCACCACAAATTACCTTAGCAGCTTAAAACACGTATTTATTATTTCACAGTTATGTAGGTCAGCAATCGTGGGGGCTCAGGTGGGTTCTCTGCTTAAAGTCTCAGAAGACCAAAATCAAGTTGTCAGCCATCCAGGGCTCCTATCTGGAAGCGCCGGGGAGAACCCACTTCCAACCAAGCTTATTCAGGTTGTCAGCAGAATCCAGGTACTTGCAGGTGTAAAAGCAAGGTCCCTGCTTCTGTCCTGGTTCAGCTGGGAGCCTCTCTCAGCTCCTCAAGGCCACCTGCAATGCTTTGTCCTGCTGCTCCATCCATTTTCAGACCAGCAGAGGCAGGCTGAGTCCTTCTTACACTTCATGTTTCTCTGACTCCCCCTTTAACCACATCCCTTTTGCATCCAGGTAGAGGGAGTTCTCTGCTGTTACGGGCTCATGTGATTAAACTGGGCCCACTGGATAATCCAGGATAATCTCCCTATTTTAAGGTCTGTAATTACAGCTGCAAAGTCTCTTCTGCCTTGTAACATAACGTATTCACAGGTGCCAGGGCTTAGGGCATGGATTTTTTTTTTTTGGGGGGGGGTCATTCTGCCTACCACAATGGGCAGCAGTCAAATAATTGAAACATATATAACACCAATGGAAAGTAGGAAGAAGAAAAATAAAAGAGTGAGAGGATGGAGAGGCTGCTTTGAATACCGTGGTCAGGGAAGCCCACCGTGAGGAGCTGAAAGGTGAGCGCAGGACCCAGGAAGTGGCAGGAGGCCAGAGGGCAGCTGGCAGAAGAGCAGTCCAGGCGAAGAGCTGGGGTTCCTGGGGTGGAGGTGTGCTTGGGCACAGCGAGAAGGCCAGAGCAGCTGAGCAGGGGTGGGCAGGGAAGAGCAGGGGCTGGGAATCTGGAGAGCTGCCAAGGCCAGCCCAGGTAGGCCCCTTTCCTATGACGCTGCATTTCACCGTCATTTGCTCTCGGCTAGTGGTGATCTTCAGGAACCCTGGGCTAAGACAGGACGACAGGACCGCATGCATGGTTCCATAGTGTGTTAATATGAGTCAGAGAGCCCAAAGGGCATGAAGGGAAGAAAAAGAGGACATTCTGAACGGAACACTTGGAAAATCTGACTCAAGCATCAGTAGATGTAGGTGAGGGAGGCAGGGTCTGCAGAGCCAGGAATGGCCCAGAGATGGGAGTAATTGGATGGTGGTGTGACGTCTCAGACCAGGGGTGTGGGGCGTGACCATCAGGGGAAACACGCGCCTCCAGGTCCACTCCTGCTCGGGGGCCCTTGCACTTGCTGTTCTCTGTGAGGAATGCTCCTACTCCAGTTCTCAGCATGGCTGCTGCTGCCTCTTCCTTCAGGTCTTTAGCTCAAATGTCATCTTCTCAGAGACCCCTTCCCAAAGAAATGACCCTTTCTAGAAGAATCCAGTTCCCTGGGCACATCATTTTATGTCAGAGTTTTTCAACCTACGTGCTATTAACATCTGGAACCAGACAAATCTTTGTTATGGGGGATGGTCTTGCATACTATAGGGTGTTTAGCAGAACCCCTGGTCTACTCACTAACACCAGTAGAATCTCCCTCATTGTGACAAGCAAATGTCTCCCTCCAGACACTGCCACTGTCCCTTGGGTAGTCAAATTTTTCACTGACTCCCGTGAGAATCACTGCTCTATGTTACTGCCTTCAAAACACTCATCTTCCAAAATTATTTCATTTAAGGACAAATACTTATTCAATGCCTAATATAGGCCAGACATGGTTCTAGATATAGGTGATAAAGCAGTGAAATTATAGAAAAAAATCACCACCGTTGAGGAACTTACAGCCCCATGGAGAGAGAGAGAG
>NW_007733230.1:63053-64019 GCF_000696425.1 Galeopterus variegatus
AGTGAAATTATAGAAAAAAATCACCACCGTTGAGGAACTTACAGCCCCATGGAGAGAGAAAAACAAAAAATGAGCAAAATCACGGTAGGTCCAATGGTGATCAATGCAATGAAGAAGAATCAGGCAGAGAAGGGGGTAGCATGAAGGCTGTGGATAGGGGTGGAGAGACTCACAGTTGTAAGTAGGCATGTTCAAGGAACAGTAAGGAAGCCAGAGTGGCTGGAGCTGAGTGAGTGGGGACACCAGGAGGAGATGACACGAAAGGAGCAAAAGAGGGAACAGCTTCTCCCCTGCAGTAACAAATAACGTCCCCATGCACAGGGCTCCTAGAGAGGTGCCTGGTGCATTGCATGTGCTGGATGCATGCTGAGCATCTGTCCAGCAAAAGAACAAACAAATGGATGGTCAGCCCTGGGGAGAGTGCTCAAAATATCTTCAATGGACAAAAGACAGAGTTGCTATCAAAAGATTTGAGGAGCCACAGTTGTCTTTCCCCATTTGCAAACCTCAACTACTAACAGAAAATTTGTAAAAAGTATTTTTTTTTTTGGCATGGTTTTAATAGACAGTGAACTTGGAATACAGATCAAGAGAAGATGATACTTCCTGTTATCTAATACTTTACCAAGAGTTGTTCACTAATTTGGAAAACTTCTCACAGATGGCAAACCCCACGCATGGAATTTGGATTGCCAGTATATCAGGATTATTCTGCATTTGTAACCATCACAATGAAGATAGTTCTATCCTGAAAACAAGCACAGAAGCATCTGACCACTTCATTAGGTCATCTGCTGTCAGCCAAGCCTGAGCAATTACACATTGAAGTATATATTATTTTATAATAAATTACTTTTTAATTTCTTCTTGATATTACAGACAGGGCACCATATTGATTTTTTTAAAATATATATTTGTAGCCATATAATATAGGTAATCCTTGAACTTTATTCATGATGGTAACAG
>NW_007733230.1:64656-68353 GCF_000696425.1 Galeopterus variegatus
AGGCATTCGAAACATTTGTTACAAAAATGCGGCAAGGCCACTGGCTGAATGGACAGAAGGCATTTTCATTATTTTTGTGGATATGACCCTAAGTTGAGAACTAAAATGAAGTCTAATAAAATGATGCAAAGATTGGCCCCTATCAGATAAAACTCAGACATAAATATAAAGTCTGTGTTTTAGACTCAATAAACAAACGACAGAAGTACAGGATGGGGAACCTTTGGCTGAACAGAACTCCAGTTCAATTTTAACTTGAAGAACAATGTGGCAATGAAAATATGTAATATGAGACCAAGGTCCTGGTTCTCAAACTTAAGTAAGTAAACATCGGAATCATGCAAGGAGCACGTTTAAAATAACAGCTTCCCAGCCTCCTCTCCAGAGATTCAGACTCATTCTCTTGGGAGAGAGCCTGGAAGTGGACATTTTAATCAGTCATCCTCAGTGGCTCAGATCAGTGGGCTGAAGTCTCCAGGTGGAGGTGTGAACATCCAGTAGATTGATAAGGGCCAGACATGTCATTCAGGTCAGAGTGTAACCTCCAAGGAGAGAAACTGCAGCAATCTAGAGGTGGTCAACCCATCGGGATGGCGAAAGGTTTGGGAACCATCTCACACGGAATTCCTACATATGACAGAAAGTTTTGGAAGGGTGTGGGCAGGTATTGATCAAGAAGGTGCAATGATATGTTGTCCACTATGAACTGAATGTTTGTGGCCCCCCTGCCCCCAAATTCACACATTGAACTCCTAACCCCTAGTAGAATGGTATCAGTAGGTGGGGCTTTTGGGAGGTAATTAGGTGATGAGAGGGGAGCCCTCATGAATGGGATTAGTGACCTAATAAGAAAAGACATGATAGAGCTGGCTCCCTTTCCCTGTTCTTCACCATGTAAGATACATGCAATGACAAGACACCCATATGCAAACAAGGAAGCAGGCCCTCACCAGACACCAAAATAGCGGGGCACCTTGATTTTAGACTTCCCAGCCTCCAGAACTGAGAAATATATGTTTGTTATTAAGCCACTCAGTCTATGATATATCTGTTACAGCAACCTGAATTGACTAAGACAGTAACCACATCCCTACAGCAGAAAGAAGAATGAGAACCTAAAGTGCAAAACAGAGTAGACATTTCTATTAAGCGTGGTGTCAGATGAACTATTCCTAGAATGGCAAACACCTTCCAATGGGAGTATTCTATGCACTCTGTTAAAACACTCCTGTGCTAAGAGTTTGGGATACATAGAGCTCAAAAACATAATCCCTGTCCCCAGAGTTAGTCTAGGGGCAGTGTTTTTCCAAATTTGTTTCTACAGCTCTAGGATCAAGTAAAAGTGGGACATGCTTCTGGGTTTAACAGCTTTCTTTACTTCTGGACTTTATAGGATCTCTAACATGCCAACTGGCAATTTGAATCTCCAAAGGAGGGTTACAGTATACAGATTTCTCAACTTCATCTGCTCAGTTTCTAAACACATATTTACATCTCTTGCAATGTCTTCTGAAATTAATCTCGAAAATGCTGCTCCAGGGTGATTACTGCAGGGCTGACATTCAACTCTGAATCTCAAGCAACCTAGAGGCTCAAGTAATACTAAATTTCTTCATGGATATCCAAACTCTCCTCTACTAGACTATAATCTTTTTGAAGGAAGGTTCTTGGTATCACTCATTTAAAAAAAAAAAATCTTTTTCTACCCTAACCTTGCCAGAATAATAGCTATTTAGTAGCATGTGCAGAATGAATAAATGAATGAACCAACTATATTTAAATCTAGTTTCTCTAGATGAAATTATTGCAGACGGAAATCATCCAATCACAGTATTCTTTCAGAGCATGAAGAGATCTTAGCTCTTGACAGCAGAGACAACTAAGGCACAGAGAAATGCAGGAACTTGCCCAGGGTTGCAGGATGCTGGATGTCACAGGAGGAGGTGAGCTCAGTCTGCATAGCTTACCTCTACGTATCCCACTATCAGTTCTTCGGCAAGTTGTCAATGTTTTCTCCTTTTGAATCCCTGCCACGGAATTCACTGTGCTGTCCAACTTTTCCACCCATCACCCTCCACTTCTGCACGGCCCTGAGTGTGCTCCAACCTCAGAGGTGAGGCAGTCCTTGAATGTCCCAATTTTGCTGTTCTGCAGATAAGGATTCCTAGAGAAGTTCTTCCTCTCTCCTCCCTAGAGAGCCAGGTCTCCATCTGCCTGTCTCTGGCCTAATTTTGGAACTGAAAGGAACATGAAACATTTTATTTTTAAATTGTTTTTAAAAGCTCATCCTCTGGCTAATATTATGCCCTTCCTCTCAGAAAGGACACACCTTCTCCTTGAGTAACCTCTGGGATCCTTCGTGAACAAACCTATCTGTAAACTTGCTGTCTTCTTGCTCCCGGTGTGCCTGCCTTCCCTCATTTCACTCTCCACCCGCTGCCACTTTTAGCCATCCCTCCTCTTCTCTTCCTTGCAGAGTCTGTTTTTAAGATATTCACCCACTGGCTTATGAAATGAAGTGAGCTGAATCTTAATGAGCCTGTCAAAGTCCTGTTTTTTGGTTTTTAAGTCCTGCTGGCAGCTGAATGCTGGGTGGATGACAGCTTCTCGCACCTAGGAGGTGATGAATGGACAGAGTGGTCGGAATGAACCCATCTCTGTGCAGGATATGGGAGGTGACCTTACTTCCACCTGAATAGCTCTGGGCAAGAGCTTTGTGCTGGGATCTGCCTGGTCACCTGCAGCTGCTGTGGCTCAGTAGATTCGTGAAGGTGGAATTCAGTTGTAAATAGCTCCAGTAAGGAGAGAGAGTGGATGAATGAGAGGTAGCGGGCAGCTCTCCCCTGATCTTCCAGGGCCCTCCGGTTTTGCGAAAGCAGACTGGGAAAGAAAGATGAAAAAGAAGAAAGGGGGATTCTGGGTGGCTCTTTTAGGGGGAATATCTCCTTTACGAGATAACCCTAGGGACTAACAGAGATCATGCATGCTGAGGTGCCTGGTACAATGCCTGGTACATAGCAGGTGCTTAGTCGACGTGGCTGCATTTCATGCACTTGGCTGAATCTGAATTACTTGGAGACGGTTACTCAGGTCAGGAGGAGAAATAAAAACTAGAACCAACTTCCTAACGTGCTCTGGCTTCCCAGGCACATGCAGCTACACCATCACAACAGAGCCTCACAGTGGGTTCAGGTGGGCAGATTATTATTCTCGGTTTACAGATAAGGAACCCACAGCTCATGGAGGTTGGGTAAGCTTTCCAAAAGGCAAAATGTTTAAAAATGACAAAATCAGGTCTCGCAGGCAGCTATTAGGCAGATCTTCCAACTCAAACATCTCATGCTTCTTCTGGGGATTTTCAAAGTAAAACAGGAAGCTGAAATATGAACTAAAATAGTCATTTTCTTCCTAAAATAAAATGAAAAGCTAACTTTTTCCATATAATGGAGGGAGATAATAAAAGACTGCTAGGTGGCTACATTGTATTTTGGGGGAAAGTGGAAAACTTACTGGTTCTTTCTGACCTAAAGGCTTGGGTGACCTCAGCAAACCCTGGTCAACACCATGTTTAAAGCAGGTGGATCCCACAACCTGATATAATGAGTGGCAGAAACATGCAAGAGGACAAAGACGAAGATATATTGAGTATTTATTTTGTGCCAGACACTAGGCAATGCTTGTTAAACAAGTCACCCGG
>NW_007733230.1:68751-71022 GCF_000696425.1 Galeopterus variegatus
TTTCATCATAATAAATTCCCCAGCGTGCCACATTTTTCTTTTCCCTGCAAACCTGAACTGACGACCAGTGGTTTTTGTTTTACACAGATAACCATGACCTTGCTGCTGTGTCCTAGAGGCACTACAGTATATTTCCATATGATATTTTCTATTATATGTTGTGAATGACAGAAATTAAATGTGCATACATACCAGGGTTTATCTGAGACTTCCTTTCTTCACCTGACAAACATGGTGTCTCCTGCTCTATGAAAGCCTGGAGGGAAACTGTCTGGAAATCCACGCACAAAAGTTCCACGTGGGGTGACTGTTCGCTTACCAAAACAAAACAAAACAAAACAAAAAAAAACCACGTGGAGCTCTCATTGGTTCACCACTGTGGGTTCCTAAAGAGTCTCACATCAAATGCACTGGGAAAAAAGCTCCTGGGAGAGTTTTCTAGGAGGGGAAGCAGAGTGCTGTGTGTTACAGGAGTAGGTCCTTGGATATTGTGCTCCAGAAGCATCCCAGAGGATTCCTATCCTGCAGATCCTGGGGTCCTCCACAGACCCAGTCAATCAGAGTCTTCAAGGATAGAGCCCAGGATTCTCCTTCTTTAAAAGGTGTTTGATCCTGAAACCACTAAAGTTCAAGCTCAGAACTTTAGTAGTTAACACCACAGGATCCTTTACTTATCAAGGTTGCAGCCCTAAACTCTCCAAGCTTCAGTTTCCTCTTGTATAAAATAGAAGTATAGCACCTGCCTCCTGGGGTTAGTATGAGGATTGAATGAGATTGACACCTATAAAGCACGTGGCACAGTGCCTGGCTAATACTCAGCGGGTATGTAGAGGCATTGCCTTACCCATTGAAATATTTCCCTACCTGCTAATAAATAGCTGCTGCTCTGATCTCCCTCAGCCCCGCTTTCCTATCCTGGCCCTCTCAAGGACTCCTCAGACTTCCCCACCATTCAGCAACTACAGGGTTAATTCCTATCCTGGCTCTCTCCAAGAGTCCTCATTCAGCTACTACAGGGTTAACAAGGGGACCTCCAGGACAGAGCTCTGTGTCTGTGAAGGGACAGGTGATTAAAACTCTTCGGCTGCAACATCTGCATGTCTGGTAGGTGCTACAGACCAAAGCATGCCTGACGGTCTGGCAAATGTCTGCTAAGCAATCTCCCCCATCCCTGGCTGCCACCTCTGGCTGCTCAGGACACTGACTTTCTCTCCTTTTCTTCCTCCAGCTTTGACCTCCACTTTAACTGCATCTCTGAGCTCTCACCTCTGCAAGCTTGACTTGCTTCCTTTTTCCTGTGGCCTTTGGGGCCCTGTGGTGTTTGCATCTCTCCTCACTGTGGAGTCTGACCACCAGCTCTCAGAGTTGACTTGTGGGCTCTTCCCACTACAGAAGAGCCTCAGCCACCAGGATAAGCTTTACCTAGTGCAGTCCCCAGACACCTGCCCTGACTTAGCACATTTGCTGGTCTCTGATGCCAGGTCCCAGTCCTTNGCACTGTAGCAGTGCGCCACCGGGCCGGCCCATGAAAGCCAATTTTGATGTTGCATAAATCCTTTCATAATGATCACCTGGTGTCACTGGCATATGTAAATGGACACATCACTTCTAACAGGGCTTTTCCTCCATCTGCTCTGCCCTTTTAGGACCAGGAAGGAGGGAAGTAACTCAGTGCCGTGGCATACTAAGTAGGAGCAGGAGATAGTTTAGATACCTGTGTGTCTCCTGACTCTACATTCTGTATCAAATAGGGGTAGAAGGGGACATGTCATTTTCATCATAATAAATTCCCCAGCGTGCCACATTTTTCTTTTCCCTGCAAACCTGAACTGACGACCAGTGGTTTTTGTTTTACACAGATAACCATGACCTTGCTGCTGTGTCCTAGAGGCACTACAGTATATTTCCATATGACATTTTCTATTATATGTTGTGAATGACAGAAATTAAATGTGCATACATACCAGGGTTTATCTGAGACTTCCTTTCTTCACCTGACAAACATGGTGTCTCCTGCTCTATGAAAGCCTGGAGGGAAACTGTCTGGAAATCCACGCACAAAAGTTCCACGTGGGGTGACTGTTCGCTTACCAAAACAAAACAAAACAAAACAAAAAAAAACCACGTGGAGCTCTCATTGGTTCACCAATGTGGGTTCCTAAAGAGTCTCACCTCAAATGCACTGGGAAAAAAGCTCCTGGGAGAGTTTGCTAGGAGGGGAAGCAGAGTGCTGTGTGTTACAGGAGTAGGTCCTTGGATATTGTGCTCCAG
>NW_007733230.1:72652-73114 GCF_000696425.1 Galeopterus variegatus
CTTGGCCTGACCCATCCTACTGCTTCCTCAGCTCCAAAGTTCTAGTCCTGATGGAGATCATGCATCTGCCTCCTTTGAGAACAGGGTCCAAAGCATTGGCAAAAAGGACAACAAGGAGAGGCAGGGGGATCCAGAGGCATTTCAAAGACAGACACTGGCAGGAACTGAGCCTTAGGAGACGGAGGCTGCTACAGTTTCATTGCTCCTATGCTCCATGGCGTCACTGAATGTGCCTACCGCACCTAGCCTGGGGCCTAGTTAGCACTCAGGAGGCAGTTGTTGAGCAAAGAATGGTTGAATGAATGAGATCAATAACAGAGATAGAAACAGAAGAGGAGAAGCAAGTTTGGGGTTAGTAACAAGGCAGAATGATGGATCTGGTTTAGACATGTGGTGTTTGAGGACTGTGCTGCTCAGAAGTGCCCATTACCAAATATCTCTGCATTTTCTCCTTCCAGGCAC
>NW_007733230.1:73563-84207 GCF_000696425.1 Galeopterus variegatus
GGACTGTGCTGCTCAGAAGTGCCCATTACCAAATATCTCTGCATTTTCTCCTTCCAGGCACTTGGTCGAGATGTACCTGCCCATACCCCTTGAAGGGTGTAGCCAGGTGACATGCTTTAAATAATGAAATCTGAGCAGAAATTGTGTCACTTCTGAGTGGAAACTTTAAGAGATAATATGACTTCTGTTACTTTCCCACCTGTACATGGAAGTATGCATCGAGATGAATCCTGAATACCTACAGTGAGCACTGATCCCTGTAGGCCTAAAACAGACATGTGATGTTATTGAGAAAAATTAATTTCTGTTGTGTTAAGGAACTGAAATGCTCGGTTGTGTGTTACTGCACAGTGACCTGTAGTCTATATTAACAGAGCCAAGGAATCCATGGGTCATACTGATAAAGATGTCCCATAGGATCTAGGTCTGAAGGTTGAGAAAGGGGCTTTCTGGTGAGACTGCTGCAGACTGCCAAGGCCTGACAACTACTTTACCTGCAGCCTTGGCACTAAGAAAGAACTGGAATGTCAACAGCCTATGTACCGCCCCCTGCCAAATTCCATCACCCAGGTGGCCTCCTCCCAGGCTTTGCCTCTCTCCTCTCCCTGACAAAGGAGCACTGAGCCCTCACCTCACCTTTGTAACCCCTGACCATGCCACCCTGTGACTTACCTGTGTTGTAACCCCTTCCAAGGGCTGGCCAAGGGCGGTGATTTTTCCACAGGTTTCCAAGGTACCAGTCACTCTGGTTCTCTACCAAGCCCAGGACCTGCTGACCTGCAGAGTACAGAGAACAGAAAGGTCTTAAAGGGAGAAGCCACACAGGATATAACAATGGCAAATCATCATAAAAATAGCTTTCATTTACTGGGTGTTTTTATTAAGTGCCAGGGCCCCACATAAGTGCTTCACTTACATTAACATGTTTAATTCTCACAATTGGGTGGCTTTTTTATTATCCCCATTTTATAGAGAAGAAATGGAAGCCCAGAGCAGTTAGTTATCTTGCCCAAGGTCACCCAGTTACTCTGTGATAAAGCCAGAACTCCAAACCATTCACTCGAGTGTGCATTCACCCAGTCCCTAACCCACGGAGCGCAAGCTCACAGACGGACACACCGCTCTCCACGTACCCCAGTTCTCACCCTGCCCCAGCATATCACCTGACTGGCTTTCTGGGCGTTGATTAAGATCGCTTTCTCCCATCAGAGAGGAAGGGATTACCCTTGTTGACGAGACGTGAGCCCACAGAGAACTGCTGCCCTTTGAACTCCTCCTTCCAGCACGGTTTGCTCTCACACTCACTCCTTCCTCTCAAATATATTTATCTCGTGTCAACAAGCATCGTGTTAACACAGGAGTGTCATCTGGAGGAACATCTGCTCCTCTGTCCCCAGAGCTCTGGCACTGGCCTCAGTCTCTAGTACATTTAGCATCTTAGGTGAGTCAGGCTCGTACTCAAGTCTCTTAGGATGCTGCTGTCTCTGGTTCTTCTAAGCAGGGCACGAGATCCACTGGGCTTTCTTTAGATAATGCCATCATGCCACTTGGAGAAGATATTCCCTTGGAATTATCATCAACACCATTTTACAGACTGGTGTCATCTGGAGGAACATCTGCTCCTCTGTCCCCAGAGCTCTGGCACTGGCCTCAGTCTCTGGTACATTTAGCATCTTAGGTGAGTCAGGCTCGTACTCAGTCTCTTAGGATGCTGCTGTCTCTGGCTCTTCTAAGCAGGGCACGAGATCCACCGGGCTTTCTTTAGATAATGCCATCATGCCACTTGGAGAAGATATTCCCTTGGAATTATCATCAACACCATTTTACAGACTGGGAAACTGAGGCTCACATAGGACCAGTGATGTATACAACTAGTGATCAAGCTAGGATATGAGTCTACATTTGTCTGACACACAGATTCTTTCCACTGTCTTTCCAATACATTATTGCTTACCCTTACCACAAACATCTGGGGTAGGAATTATACATCCACATTCTATAGAAAGGGAAACTGAGGCTTAGAGAGTCTGAATAACATGTGAAAGGGCACACAACTAATAATCACTGGCTTCCACAGCTAATCATTGCTTTCTGGAGCTAAACTCCCTATATGGGTGGCCAATCTGAGAAATAAATACCTTTCTGACCAAATGAAAGCCCAACAGCACGTTAAGAAAACACAGCGGTTCCCCCAGACCAGCACGCTAGATGATATAGAACCTCCTTGGTATGATGACAACTCCCTGAAATAATGGTGTGCAGGTTTGGAGCAATTTATTTGATCAATTTATCGAGCTCCTATCTAAATCATCACCCCAGCACAAAAACATACATTAGAGGCATGGGAAAAATACTACCACCCACTCTGTCATTGTGTATGATCATATCCAAAACTTGTAGAATCCCTTGGAAAAACACAGCACCAATCCAGGGAGTGCAAGAGCCAATCAATTCCATGTTCAACAAGCTTGGGATGTTTGAGCAGAACAATTAGATCAGAAAGGCACAGTGCCCTTAAGGTGAAAAAGCTGTGTGCTGCATCCTGATGCTGTGACCCAGGTAGAGACTTATTTAATAACCTCACAGGGAGGGTGGGACGCAAAGGGGAAGTGCAGTCCTTGGGGGAGATGGCTCATAATTACTAAGGACCCCAGGTTGGTATCACAGTGTTTTCTGGCATGATAAGGGGCATCATATACTCAGAGCTGACAAAAGGGGAATGTTCTTTCATGGAATTTAGGGTGGCCTTCTGAGTTTCAGGTAAGGTCATCTTCCAATGGCTAAAAGTTCACATTCTATAGTGTGGCACCCCATGTATTTCATTTTGCTTCAATCTACTTCTTCAGACAAGTCCTCTATCAGCCACACTTCATGCCTGCCAAACAAAAATGTATAGTTTTGTTGCTTATGTTCTTACCCCTGTCTTGCTCATATAGCTCTCCCTTGGCAGGAACTGCCCTTGCCCCCTGCCAAGTTCCACCATAATCCCTTCAAGGCCCATCTCTGCCATGAAGATTTTTATGAATAACCCCAAGTCTGAATTATTACTTTATCTTCACTCCCACATTAGATGGACAACATCTCTGTTTAGTACTCAGTATGGGTATTTTTGCCATTAGCTGACTTACACGCTTTGAAGGACAAAGCGAGTAATATTCAGGCATACCCACACCTCATTGGTAAATAACCATTTCCTACATCCATCCAAATGTGAGGACTGTTTAGTATCTAACAGGCAGTGGGGGCTTAATAAATATCTGGTAAATAAATGACATCTGATGGGTAAATATCTCCCAATTGGGAAACCTACTAATGTTAGTGTGTTAGTGTCCCCACATTTCTGAAGCTGCAAACCATTTCATCCTCTTCCCAATTCACCAACATCAACACATCTTCCATTCAGCTCTGGGAACTAGGGCATCTGCCTCCCCTCCATGGAAAACTCCAAAGATGGGGTGGCAGCACCTAAGAGCATCTTTTACATCGGCCGTTCTACTTAAGTGTTGAACTCAAGGTCTCAATCCCCAGAGAAGGAATAATTTGCATGGTTAACCTTAAGTCACATTATCCCCAAAATAATATCTGAATTCCTTTCCTCTTAATTTGCACCTGAGCTGCATTTCTTTTGATGGTAGCATATCACCCTTCTTTAAAATTAAAAAACAATCTTTAACAACACGAATGGTGTAATTTTAATATCCATTGGTGGAGGAGAAAACAAAATAAAAAGCTACTAACAATTCATTTTGCTTTTTAAAATGGAATCATTAACTGCTATATCAATTATTAGAACAGTAGTAAGGATAAACAATTTTGCTTAGTCTCTCAACAGTGTTGGGTTTTGCATGTGGGCTTGTGAATCCCTTGAGCTAACTTCTCAGCGTGTCCCTCTCCTGCAAGGTCTATGTCCACGAACAGGGAGCCATGTACAGCAATATAGCTGGAGGTGAAGAGTGTACACTATGGAATCATACTGCCTGGTTCCAATTCCTGGCCCTGCCACCTTCTAGCTGTGCAGCTTTGAGGAAACTACTTAACCTCTCTCTGCCTCGATATCTCTTACTACTGTAGTTGCTGCTGCTACTTCATATGTTTAAATGACTTTGTCTATGTTAAGTATTTACAACGGGCGCTGGAACAGATTAAACACTATATAAGCGACAGCTGCTTTTAAATGTCATTTTCCAACCTAACCTGCAAGCTTCTGAAAAGACAGTGGGCCATCCATGCAGTTTTCTTTGGAGGTCATATCGCACCAAAATTAGGCCATTCTAGAATTTTGTTTCTCTAACTACCGTCTGAGGACCATCTGCTGCAGAAACACCTGAGGTTCTTGTTGAAAGTACAGGTTCCTGGGCTTCAACCTAGAAGTTCATTATCAGCAGGAGACTGCCTCCCCCTACTCCTCTGATTTCTAGAAGGAAGGACTTCCCAGCTTCTTGTGCCAACCCTCTCTCTTCCCCATGGGTGTGGAGTTACAGGACTGCTGAGTTTCAGAGGGAGCTGAGTTTATGTAGTTCAGCTTCTTCCTCATCCTTCCTCCAGGAGCCCACGTGCCAACAGCCAGCCGGCATTCAGTCTGTTCTCCTGTGCTTTTTCTAGGGCAGGCTCCCTCCTGACGAGGCTGCAGTTGCCCAGCACTTCCAGGGACAGATGGGCAATTCCAACTCTGGGTTTTGGTGTTACGAATATCCACCGTAGATACTTGACTTACACATGCATCTAATTTCACCTTTGTCAGGAAAATAATGTAATATTTTGTTCTTACTCTTTTATCTCTAAATTGGTTCAGTATCTGGGGTATGGGGTGTGCGGGAAGGGGACAGTATATATTAATTTCCTCAAACCCCAACACGTCTGAATAAGAATTCTGGCCGTGTGATCTAGGAATCTGCATTAAAAAAAACCCCAACTCCCGAGGTAATTTGGGTGCACACTGAAGTCTGAGAATTATTGACTGGCCTCCGGAAGCTCTGTCCTGGCCTTAGTCAGGGATAAGCTGACTGGAAGGGCCACTGGCACACGATAAACTCATGTGGTGTCTATATCCAGCTCCTAAACCAGCCGATTTCAGTGGCGGTCTCCAGTGCTACTTCAAGGATAGTAAAGTGGTGAAGAAAAGGAATGCCAGAGCCAGACTATCCAGGTTTGAATCTTGGCTCCTTCACTTACCAGCTGTGTGACCCTGAAGAAGTTACTTAGCCTCTCTGTGCCTGCTTCTTCATTTATTTGTAAAATAGAGTTAATAAATAGTATATACCTCCGAATTCAATTTTTATCCTCTAGGCACAAGTTAATTTGTGAGAATGAAGCTGTGTTCTTTACTTATTCAAACATTATCACTAAGAGTGCCTAGAAAATATGAAGTGTTCAGTACGTATTTGTTCTTACTCTTAACACCCGGAATTCTCTGGCCCTACATTCTGCCCCTTCTGCCTGGATCTCCAGTCTCAGCCATCTCCTCCCTTCCTCAGCTGACGTGGCCCTTACTTTGCTGAGACTTTGGTTCAGCTTAATATCGACTGAGGGATTGCTTTGTGTCAGACACCACACAAAATACTAAGGAACCAAAGAAATAAAACATGGTTCTTACCCTAGAGGCAGCTAGAAGAGGAAGCAGATAGACAGTTATGAAACAGCGTGATACTTGCAATGACAGAAGCGCTGATAAGTCGCAGAAATGGAGAGCAGGGAATAATTGATGCTGCAGGGAAAAGTGGGTGACGCCTGCTTGGCGGTGGCTGTCTCCCCTGGAGTCATCATCACGTCCCCTTGTGCACTGCAGGCAGCCCCTTCTCTCCCACACAGACCTTCACACTCCCAAGCTTCCCCAGAAGCTTTTCTGATAAGGGTGCTGTCCAGTAACACCCATCTAGGAGAGAGAAGCTGCCTCTGCTCCCTGGTGACAGCGTGGATGAGACAGGCCATCTTTTACACTTCTGCCAATTCCAGTTCATCAGCCAGGTGGGGCATCTAAATCCTGGTGTCCAGAGGTCTAAGTCTAAAGCCTTCACCTTGACTATGCAAACATATCCTCAGCCTGCCATGCCATTAAGAAGTAAAACCCCAGGGGATTCCCCTTGGGGAGATGACACGGGTTGCCACAGAGTGCCGACTTGCTCAGCATTCTGCTCCACCCGTCTCATCTTCATAGGAGTTATTATAACAAAATACCGTGACTAACAGAGAAGGCTTTGTCATTGTTTTTCACGCCGGCCCTACGGTTATGATTAAGTGCACTGTTCTCCGTCTTCCTTACTCTAGGCACAAGTTAACTTATGAAAATGAAGCTGTCTTCTTTGCTTATTCATACATCACCACTAACAGCCAGACAAGAGCGAACAAGCTTGCTATTCTGCTGGGGCCCTGGTGCCGGTGTCACCAGCCAGCAGACGGATGGGCTCCAGGCTGGGAACTCCCCCCCTCTCCCTCCTCCTGCAGCTTCTGGCTCGAGGCAGGGCTCCTGCTGTTCAGGAGAGATCCGGGGAGCAGAAAAGGATGATGCTTGCACGTGGCACATCTGGCGTGAAAAGGTCAGGCTGAGTATTTGTCCATCAGGTATGAGGAAGGCAGCATGAGAAATCAGAAAGATGATGCATCTTAAAACCAAGCAAAACAGGGTTCTAGCCCCAGTATGGTATGGCCTGGCTGAGGGATAATTTCTCTGAGCCTCACCTTCCTTCTCAGGAAAGGTTGAGAATAAAATCTACTTCTTGACTGCAAGAATGGATGTGCAGACAAATAAGACAATATATGCAAAGTGCCTGGCTCACACGGTAGATGTCAACTAAAGGCACTTCCATTCGTCCCTTTTGTGACGGTCATTGCTCGGAATGTCTAGGTTTTCTGCTCCAAGACCGGACTCTGCGAAATCTGGCCCTACCACTTCCACATCCCACCCTGCTGTCCGTTGCTCCCACCCCGCTCTACCTTTTTGAAGCCTTTAGCTTTTGATAAAGCCTCTTGGTTGGTTTCCTCCCTCTGAACATTCTTTCCCTGCCTCCTTCGTGGGGCTCCTCCGCTGTCCCCCCCTCACAGGAGGGGGCTCCCTGACTCCAGTCCCTGGCCCCCTTTTCTTCTTGCTCTACATCTTACTCACGGATGATGGGACCTACTCCAAGGGCTTCAAATATCACCGACTGGAAGATACTCACCGATCTCCATCCTCAGCTCAGATTCTTTCCAGAGCCTCTTACTCTTAAATCCATCTATCAGTTCAGCATCTTCATTTGGCTGTTCCACAATGACCGTCAACTCAAGCTGACCAAAACCAAATCCACAATCCTGTTCTCTTAAATAATGGTGTGACCTCCTGCCTATTCCGCTGGTTGGTAGCATCAAGATCTAACTTGTCACCGAAGTTAGAAACCTTCAAATCAACCTTGACACCTCCCTCTCCTCATTCCTCACCTCCTTGCCCAAACCAAACCCTACAGGTTTTACCTGTGAAGCATTTCTCAAATCCAGCCTTCCCTTGCTTTACCGTGTCCGTCATCATCTTTCTCTCCTGGGTTACCTTAGCAGATTTATATCTGATCACCTTTCCCTCTGCATAGCCCTCTGCCGTTCCATTCTGCTTACCTAGCCACACCGAAGTTAGAAACCTTCAAATCAACCTTGACACCTCCCTCTCCTCATTCCTCACCTCCTGCCCAAACCAAACCCTACAGGTTTTACCTGTGAAGCATTTCTCAAATCCAGCCTTCCCTTGCTTTACCGTGTCCATCATCATCTTTCTCTCCTGGGTTACCTTAGCAGATTTATATCTGATCACCTTTCCCTCTGCATAGCCCTCTGCCATTCCATTCTGCTTACCTAGCCAAAAAAAAGCATTTTGGAAGTACAAATCTGATGATTAAAAAGCAAAAATGGGGCCGGCCCCGTGGCGCACTCGGGAGAGTGCGGCGCTGGGAGCGCAGCGACGCTCCCGCCGTGGGTTTGGATCCTATATAGGACTGGCCGGTGTGCTCACTGGTTGAGTGTGGTGCGGACGACACCAAGCCAAGGGTTAAGATCCCCTTGCCCGTCACGAAAAAAGACAAAAAAAAAAAAAGCAAAAATGCTCCTGGGGTCCAGTACAGTGTGCATAGATGAATGAATAAATAAATAAATGAATGAAAAATAAGTCTTATCCACAAAACACCATCCTAGCCCATCTGGAACTGGTGAACTAGATGGTGTGGAAGCAGATGTGTACTAGTTAACCTCTCTCACCTCCTTGCCCAAACCAAACCCTACAGGTTTTACCTGTGAAGCATTTCTCAAATCCAGCCTTCCCTTGCTTTACCGTGTCCGTCATCATCTTTCTCTCCTGGGTTACCTTAGCAGATTTATATCTGATCACCTTTCCCTCTGCATAGCCCTCTGCCGTTCCATTCTGCTTACCTAGCCAAAAAAAAAGCATTTTGGAAGTACAAATCTGATGATTAAAAAGCAAAAATGGGGCCGGCCCCGTGGCGCACTCGGGAGAGTGCGGCGCTGGGAGCGCAGCGACGCTCCCGCCGTGGGTTTGGATCCTATATAGGACTGGCCGGTGTGCTCACTGGTTGAGTGTGGTGCGGACGACACCAAGCCAAGGGTTAAGATCCCCTTGCCCGTCACGAAAAAAGACAAAAAAAAAAAAAAAGCAAAAATGCTCCTGGGGTCCAGTACAGTGTGCATAGATGAATGAATAAATAGATAAATGAATGAAAAATAAGTCTTATCCACAAAACACCATCCTAGCCCATCTGGAACTGGTGAACTAGATGGAGTGGAAGCAGATGTGTACTAGTTAACCTCTCCAGGTAAACACCAGGAACAGGTCACTCTAACTCTGATTTGTAGGATGTTTTCAGTGCTGGTCNAGGTAAACACCAGGAACAGGTCACTCTAACTCTGATTTGTAGGATGTTTTCAGTGCTGGTCCCTCTTTTCCACCCCAAGAAAGTTCCTGGGTACACAGAAGAAGTCTGCTAAGCACTGCTGCATATCAAACCAGCTGTGCTTATTTCACTAAGTGAATATTAAAATGGTAAAACCAGAGGCTGTTCTGAGCATCAGCAGAGAACCCAACAATGCCCTTCCAACCTCATATTGATTCTAATAAGCTATTTTTAACATAGAAAAGCTTTTTAAAAGAACCATTTGATGCGTGTCTGAGTGCAGGATGTGCATAATAAGGAAAACATATAGTGTCACATTACTGTTTACTAAACATTCTAAAAGAACTGCTACCCAGCCCCAGGTGCCCCTGGTTAGTCCGTGTAGAATAATAAAACTCTTGAGAAGATGCACACAAAAGGGTATTGAAACAACTCTGAATAGGTTGAAAAGGACTGTTTCTGAACTTGCATGTTTCACGGCTCCTACTTCTGCAATTCAGCTCCAGTTCAATGCACTCTGTGATCACAGACCTTGAGATGAACTGCGAAGATCTTATGAATTACTCTGGAACCACCTACTGTGACAGTGAAGCCCGAGAAAGGTAGTGAGGTGTTTACAATGACAGTCAATGGAAGAGGTAGGACCTCAACTCCAACTTTAAGCTCGGAGTTTCTTCTATGCATCTCAACCTTGGGTGCTGCTTCTTTCTTTGAACTTTAATATAATTCTCACCTAGTTCAAATACCAGCTTTTCTATACCTGTAGGTAATCGTGAGTAAACTCTAGTTCTTCATTTTCCTCATTTGTAAAATGGTCATTGTATCTATTTCATGGACCTTCACCGTGGCTCTTCACTAGGTTTATGCACCCCAGGTTTATACTGCATGTCCTTCAAATGAAAACTGTCTACTCCAACTGTCATTCACGTTGGTTCCCTGGGTTTCAGTTACTTAATGAAACACTCCCACCCCAGTTTACTCATTGTGCAAACCTGATTTCACTTGGTGAAAAATACTCTATCGTTACTGACCTTTATGGCTGAGGGCTGATTCTTTCTAAGAGGAATAAGGATCTGCGTCACTGTAGAAGGTAGAATAAAGCTGAATGAGTGAAGATCAAATAATAAGCTTTGCTTATTATAAGCAAGACTGTAAGTAGCCATTAGAGTTCCCCAGAACAGGAACAAGCTGCCTTTCTAGGGAGAAGGTTCTGATCATTGGAACGGTTCCTAAAGAGGCTGCAGGATTCAGCCCTCATCCATCAGGTATTTACAGAGTCCCTACTCTTTACCAGGCTCTGTGCCAACTGCCAGAGATGTAGCAGTGAAGAAAACATCCACTCACCAATCTTCTGTATATTATGATCTTTACAACAAAGAGCTTCTCAAATGGATTGGCCACCATTTGCCAAGCCCTACCTCAAACTCACTGAGGCAGATTCTCCCAGGGTGAGGCCTTGGAATTTCTTTGTAAACAACAGCCCCATTAATTCTGATGCTGAGCAGGTTGGGGACCTTTGGGAATGGGCGGTCACTACCAGGCATGTTGTGGCAGGGAGAATTTCTGCACTGGGCAGAAGACTAGATTGGATGACCTCAAAGCTCCCTTCCAATATGATTGTGAAATCTCTTTACTCTAAGCCAACAACAAGTTTTCTCAACATCCTCTTCAAGCTGGACAATCCCCATATATATGTTCTTTCTCCCCCTGCACTATCCTGTGTGTGGAAGCTGCCCCGGGGGGAGGGGGAGTCTGCTTTTCTGAGGGCAGCTCCCTCTGT